>NW_017670593.1:62484-111585 GCF_001879085.1 Nicotiana attenuata
GGGGGGTTGATTTCACCATTGATAGCTCAAACAACCATTTCCTTCAACAACATTTAAACACCCGAACAAGTCTATAGACACTATAATACACAACAAAATTTTCAAAGTTTCTCTTATTATGTACTAAGCTTTTTCTTTTCCCTTATCCTATCCAATTACGTGGAGAATATGTAGTGGAAAATCAAAGATAATATCTCAGTGTATCACTCTTGGGGAGAAGGAAAAAAGTGTAGGGAAATTACACCGGAAAATAACAATAATAATATTGCAATAATATTATTTGTCTGCACAAAGGCTTGAGTCGTGCTAGGTACTGTCCTAAGAAACTATTTCAGCAATGTGAAATGTTCCTCAGGATTAAACAAGCACATCTCTATTTATTTAGAGGATACAAGAATCAACAAAATATTAATAATAAATCCAGGAAGTTGGAAAACTGTAAAAGAAATAACTTGTGAATGAGAATTTGGACGAATTGGTACTAAAGAAAGCTTAATAATTGATATGATAATGGCTACATAGTTAGGTAATGATTGAACCACAAAGGTGAAGATAATTTTCTTTCTTTTGTTGATCTTTCGGATGCGGCAAATTGTGGCTTTATATAAGCAAGAATAATGATGGTAATCTTGACAAGTGATTTAACACTTGTCCATGAACAGACATGCAAGATGCCACTCTTTCTCTCGGAAGGACACTTGGACAAAATAAGCCATTGTCCATAGTAACTTTGAAATATTGCCCGATGTAAAAACTCTTTACATGCATATTGACACTTGGTTTAAGGCATAACACTTGGACTCATTTATACTACCACAAAAAGTTGGGCAATAACCTCTTCATATATTAGATTGTACGTTTGCAGGTTATTGTTCGACGTTTGCTGAAGAAATTATATTCAACAGAAATTTTCTTCGTAAATATGTAACGTAACAAGAGAGGGAAACAAATATACACAAAATGCTCATGTACACCTAGCTTGAACTGATCTTATAATGTATCTTACCAAATTAAAATATAATCATGCAAAGCTTTTTAAAAATATTCAAATCGATAAAGAATGTACAAAGTGGGAAAAAGAAAAAAACAATCCCCTAATCACAGATCAATGCAGAAATGATCAAATGGCTATGCTGTTGAACTGGAAGATAAGTCAACAAATTAAATCAGAATATACTTAATTAAAAGATTATTTAAGGTTCTTTTTTGGTTCCATTGGCGGAGTTACATTGGCGAAAAATGTTCAGCCGAATTTCTTTTGCCGGAAAATTAAATGTATAAGGGTAACTTCTATTGTAGAGGCAAAAAAGGTTCAAAATTGCTATACATATAGGTCATTGGTTCCACTACCACATGTGACGTTTCAACATATCTTTAAACCTTTTTGACGAAATTTTGGTTTCAGCCACTACGATAATATATTTTTTCGTAATTACAACAACATATTCAATGTAGTTTTACAAGTCGGGTTTAAGGAGGATAGTGTGTACACAACCTTAGCCCTATACCTTGTGAAGGTAAAGAAGTTGTTTCCCATTGGCCCTCGGCTCAGGAAAGTCTAGCCAGAATTATTGGAACCATTATTGTCTTGGCCATTTTGACTACCTTGACCATTTGGTCCAGCAACTATGACAACAGGAGTCTTGATCTTGAACCTTTCAAGTCTTATATTAGACTCATCTCCAAAGCTCAAGCTTCTCTTAACTGTAGCTTGATTTTTCACCTTCTTGTTCTTTCTTATAGCAACCTCTAATTTCTTGAACACCTCCACAGATTCTTCATAATTCACAGGGAATATTTTCTTGAAAAATTTCCTTCTTTTCACATAGACTTCCCTAAATGATTCCAAGAGTTCTAGCAGTATGGGATCAACCATTTTTCCTGACTTCCATCGAATCATATTAGGTCGATCTTCGTTCTTATTATGTTCAAGGTCAAAATCATTTCCAGTATTACTAGTACTTGTTTCTGATGACATGTTTCTTGTTTCTGTGCTATAATACAAGTGATCATATGTGGACATTTTCTCCATTGTTCAAAGTGAAGCTTTTGCTTTATTTTTGGATGATTTTGCTTGATTGGCCCTGTATATATATTAGTGGGACAAAGGAAAGCTTTCTTCTTACTAAACGTGTAGTTGACTTTGACAAGCAAATGAACTATGATGATTTAGTCAAAGCTGACCAGTCAAAGAATGACTCCAACAACACATTTCTTTTCTGTTTCTTTTCTTAAGTTCTCCTTTTCCTCTTTTTGTTTCCTGGAGATTTCCAAAAAAGTAGGAGTAGTATTTACACATTTAGTGCAATTTAACCTAATATAACATGCTGCTTGCTTTTTTTTTTCTTTAAATTTAGTTTCCCACTGGGGTTGTATATTTCATAAGAACAGAGGATCACAAAAGAGGGTATGTCCTTGCCCTTGAAAATATATCATAAGGATGACTAGCTATCCTTCAAAAAAGGGGTAGGGGGAAATGCTCAGTTTGTGGATTAAGTGCACTAAGAAACCCTAGCTGAGAGGAAGAAAAGAGACGAAGAGAAGAAGTGAAAGAAATGAATGAAACAGTAAACATTTTCATTTTATTCATTATGATATGTACAGTAGCTCTTATATACAATGAGATAATATGACTTTTAACTAACCAATCACTTACATGATTAACCTCTAACAAACTATCCAACAAACTCAACTAATCCGGCCATGTATAATTAGACTAAACTACCCTTCATGCGTAAGTAACTCCTCTTTCCTCAACACTCCCCCTCAAGCTAGGTGATACAAAAACATTAGGAACACCTAGCTTGGACATCAAGTACTCATGTTGCACTCTAGTTAAACCTTTAGTTAGAACATCTGCAAGTTGTTCTTTTGTGACAACATACTCTGTCTTCACTAGCCCTTTTTGTATCTTTTCCCTTATGAAGTGACAATTGATCTCAATGTGTTTGGTACGTTCATGAAAAATTAGATTTGCAGCTATCTGAATTTCTGCCTTGCTGTCAGTGTGATGGTCATAGGAAGAGAAATTGACACTCCAATATCTTAAAACAATCCAAGTATCCAAACTAACTCTGCCACAATCAATGCAATGCTTCTGTATTCTAATTCTGCAGAACTCCTAGAAATAGTGCTCTGCTTCTTAGACTTTCAGGACACTAGTGAGTCACCATAACGAAGAAGCCAGTTACTGATTTTCTAGTGAGAGGACATGCTGTCAGCATCTCAATAGGCTGTGAATATGTTCTTCTTCTTAGTAGACAATAGTATGCCTTGTCTAGGTTGATTTTTCACATATCTGACTACCCTTTGTACAGCCTCCATATGAGATCTTTTAGGTTTCTGCATAAACTAACTTAGTGTCTGTACACTGAAGGCTATGTATGGTCTTGTGACAGTCAAATAGAGTAGTTTTCCTAGTAGTCTTTGATACTTGCTCGGATCTGGTAACAACTCATCAACTGTTGTGTTGTGTATACCTGTATGTTCATCATAGTCCTTAGTGGTTAGCTTAGTGTTGGCTTCACTAGGTGTAACAACTGGTTTTGCAGCTCCTAGCCCAAGTTCAGAGATTAGTTCTAGGGTGTACTTCCTTTAGTGCATTAGAATGCCTTGTTGTGACCTAGCAAACTCAATGCCAAGGAAGTATTTCAGTTCACCTAGGTCTTTCTTTTTAAAAGCTTGCTGCAGTTTGGCCTTGACTTCTTCTAATAGCATCACATCAGGTCGAGTTAGGAGCATGTCATTTACATACACCAGAATAACTATAGTGTGTTTGCCTGTCCCTTTATGACAATGAGTGGTCATGTTGGCTCTGCATGAACCCAACCTTCAATAGTTCTTCAGAAAGTTTGGCGTTCCACTATCTTAGTGCCTATTTACGTCTGTATAAGGATTTCAGAAGTCTGCATGCTGGTTCGCTCTCCCCCTAACTTTGAAATCCTTATGGTAGAGTCATATAGATCTCATCATGTAGAGCCCCTACAGAAAAGCATTGTACACATCCATTTGATGGATATGCAATTGTTCAGAAGCAGCAACATCTAGAATTGTCCTAACAGTAACCATTTTGACTACAGGACTGAAAGTTTCCTGGTAGTCAATGCCCTCTTGTTGGCTATAACCCTTGGCCACAAGCCTAGCTTTGAATCTCTCCACCTCCCCTGTGGATTTGTACTTCACTTTGCATATCCATTTACAACCAATGGGTACTTTGTCATCAGGCAAAGGCACCACATCCCAAGTATGGTTGGATTCTAAAGCAGCAATTTCAGCTTGCATTGCATAAACCCACATGGGATCCTTGACTACTTCTTCAAATATAGTAGGTTCTACTATTGAACAAAAGGCAGCTAGATAGCATTGATACCTGGGGGAAACACCATCATAGGAGATGTTGTTGGCAATAGAGTAAGGAACAAATTTGTTACTTGGAGCTGTCACAAAATCCTTCAACCAAATAGGAGCCTGCTTGGTCCTTAGAGATCTTCCCAGGACAGTAGTGTATTCATCAGTAGGAGGCAATAAGGTTGACACTCCTTTAGAGGTACTAGAGATCTGCTCTGGTACCTCCCATCTTGAGTCATCACCTGCAGGGCTTAGATTAGTATAGGTAGAAGTAGAAGGTGCTTGTTCTGAACTATGAGGCTCATGTGAAGTTGATATACAATCTGCACCATAAGTAGGAGGATCAGATGATAAAAACACAGGTGGAGATGAATGAGACTCCTTAAAGGGAAAGATATCCTCCCTGAAGGAGACATCCCTATTGATGAACAATTAGTTAGTATCAAGATCCAGTAACACTTAACCCTTTTGAGTATCAGAAAAACCCATAAGAACAGTAGGTTTAGCCCTGTGAAGGAGCTTATCTATCTCTTGAACTTGCTTGGCATAACATAAACATCCAAGAACTCTCAGATGCTCCAATGTAGGTTATTGTCCATATAGCAGCTCAAAGGGAGACAAGCCATTGAGAACAGAAGTTGGCATTCTATTGATAATATAGACAGCTGCAATAATACAGTGACCCCAATATTTAATAGGGATATGTGCTTGAAATCTCAAGGCTCTAGTTACCTCCATAATGTCCCTGTGTTTCCTCTAAGCAACTCCATTTTGCTGAGAGGTATATGCACAAGTCTTCTGGTGAATAATACCATATTTTTGAAATAGTGCATGACAGACAGAATTGACAAACTCAGATCCATTATCAAACCTGACTGCCTTTAGAGTTTTGTTGAATTGAGTTTGAACAAAGACAACAAACTAAGTAAGAACTACACAAACATCAAACTTTAGTTTCAAGAGAAATAACCAAGTCATTCTGGTGAAGTCATCAACAACTGTTAGAAAGTAACTATGACCATCAAATGTTGCATATTTGTAGGGACCCCAAACATCTACATGAATTAGATCAAAAGCAGCGTACTTTTAATACAGTTATTAGGAAAGGGCAGTCTGGTTTGCTTAACACATGGACATACAGTGCATTTATTTATGATATCAGTAATTTTTGCTAGTTTGGCAGGAAACAACTTCATAAGAACTATGCTAGACACATGTCCTAATCTTTTGTGACACAACCTAACATCAATAGTAGAGTTGCTTCTGTGTGACTTTATTCCAGCTGCAGCCAATGAAATTGTAGTGAACTTCTTGGAGCTATGATTCTGCAGGAAATACAGTCCATCTCTCTTCCTACCAATCTCCCTCATCCTGCCACTGAAGAGATCCTGAAATACACAAAAATTAGGATAAAAGGAAGCAAAACATCTTAAGTCTCTTGTCACTTTGGAAACTGACAACAAGTTGAATTTGAACTGAGGCACATAGAAAACTTCTTTAATGACATTGTTGTCTGAAATATGACTATCTCCAATGTGTGTGACTTGAGTGACATCTCCATTAGGTAGTAGAACTTTTCTGGGATTAGTGGGAGCAGTTAGGAAGGTTTTGGTTAATGGATTGATATCTGAAACCATATGGTTTGTGGCTCCTATGTAAACGATCCATTCCTGTAGACTGGATGATGCCAAAAGAGCAATGGTAGTACGTACTGCATTTGCGTGAGAAGTAGATGATGAAGTTCTATTGTGACTACTGTTCAATATCTACATGATTTGCTCATATTGTTCTTTGGTGAATGGAAAACCACCTCCTGTCACGCCCCAAAATCCGAGGAGCGAGACCAGCGCTCAATCGGGTGAACCCGACGGAGCAAGCCTTACCGAGCACTTTCTACCCCAAATCAATATGGATACGGGAATCATGCCTTTGATTAATTTAGACGATAACACACGGTGTACACCACATTACTGGTTCACTTCATATCATAAAAATTTATCGTACATAAGCTAGCTTCAAGGATTCTGTTAGGGTTACAGCTTAAGGAGATTACAAGGTTAGGATTACAACATACACATATAGCGGATTCCCCGGGCACCCGTACATAACCCTCACTAGTGTCTTTGGAGCCTCTAAGGATACAACAGATAAGCATGACTAGGCCGGAAATAAGGCCCCGGCTATACCTCAAAAGTGAAAGCTGTAATAACAAAAGATACACCATATGGCCCCATGGAAGAAAAGGGGCTCACCGAGACTTTGAGTAGAAGAAACGCTCCGCTACACACGGTCGGCACCGTCCACTATGGAGCCACCTACAATCATAACACGAATGTAGCGCCCCCGGCAAAAGGGACGTCAGTACATTTGAATTGTACTGGTATGTATAACTAAACACCATTTTACTAGAAAGAACTACCAAACAGATACAAGCAAATAATATGGGCAAGTCAAAGAAGCAATTCATATAATCTTTCATACAATTTCCACAACATTGATTAGGGCATTTCTGTCACGTGTTCACCACTGTTCTCATTACCACCGCTATCCCAAGCGGAGTCCGATCACGACCCGACCGGCTAGGTCACCTCATTGGAGGCATTACTCTCAATCAATATTTCATTTCCTTTATCCGGAATCCAATATCAGCACATTACCACCATGTGTGCGGCATGGTGTCCGATCACGACCCGATCGGCTAGGTCACCTCGTTAGAGGCATTTCTCCATTCTCATTAGCCAACACTTCAAGTCTTTATTCCACACATAACATAACAATTCCTGGGGCACTCATGGCCACCATCATCACATCGTTCCCCTTTTTTTGATATTCATTTTACAAGTTGTGAACATATACACATATATTGAGGATTCTTCAAATTGCAATCACAGGTAAATGAGCACATAGCTAGAATGAATAATTCTTTGTTCCAATGTTGGCTTATAGCCCAAGTATTTCCACACATAACTGTACTTTCCGTCATTATCAAATTGTCAAGATTGGCACATTATTCACGTTGGGACACATCCTTCACGAATATGTACAGATAATTGCATATCAATTAATGCGTAATAACAAGCAATATGCTAACCAATTCAACTCTTACCATGCTTTCATAAATGACAACGGAGCTCAATTTCTAATAAAAAGGGATTTTAGCCATACATACCTGGGGTTGAGTCCCTTTTTAATTTCTACTTCCAATTCACCAAATAATCTAGCAACATCCATATAGTGCACAAATTAATACGCATAACTCAAAATTCAAGCTTCACAACCACTACCCGAACATATCTAGGTTACTAGCCCCTTCTTTGCACAAGTCTTTGCTCTCACCCAATTACTCCCACTAGGTTCTAGGTTTCAGTAGACATGCATGCACAATTTTAACCACTATTTTCAAGAACCAATGCACGAGACTTCCTCCCCTTAGATTAAACCAGAATTTAAATGAAAATGGTTAGGGATTTTACCTGCAAGAATGGGGATGAAGATAATTGCTTTGAAATTTCCCCGCCCGGATAGTTTTCAAGGATCAAATTTGAAGAAGGTGGCTTTCTCTCTCAAGAACCCTCTCTCCCTCTCTCTTATTTGTTCAGAAGCTTGTTAAAAATGAGGGGGTTGGGGTGTTTTATTAAAAAGGGGTCGGGGTTAAAATTTAGAAAAGAAAAAGAAAAGGAAAAAAAAGAAGCCGAGCAAGATCTGCGGTCGCATTCTGCGATCGCAGAGTTGAAATGCGGTCCGCAGATTGGACCACAGAATTGCCTCCAAAACTCTGAGGATTCTGTTTGGGTCTGCGACAGGAATGCGGTCCGCATTCATGTTCTGCGATCGCATAGTGCACCGCAGAACTGACATTCACAAAATTCAAAGGAGAATATGCGACGACTATGCGGTCCGCATATTTGTTATGTGATCGCATAATAGACCGCATTTTCAACATTAATTTTGACAACTCTACTGTTCCACTCTGCGGTAGAAATGCGGTCCGCATATCAATTATGCGGTTGCATTTTGGACCGCATCTTGACCTCAAGTTTTAACCAAACCACTGTTTCGTTATGCGGTGGTAATGCGGTCCGCATATTGGATCTGCGACCGCATTTTGGGCCGCATAATGGCATTTTTCTGGAAAATTGATTCTTTTGATTTTTAAAAGCTTAGATCAATACCAAGGGTCCGAACCGCGGCGAGCCTGCGAGCCGCGAAGAATTCTACACATTCCTAACACGTGTTCGGAGCCGACACCACAAGATTCTGGTTTATGAGCCAAAACTTTTACGGGGCCTCACACCTCCTTGAGTTGATGTCTTGGCATTTGCAACACCTTGAACCTGTGAAGTAGCAGGGCCAGCCTGAACATGAGAACTAGAGCTCCCTTGTACATGGTAGTTTTCATCACCCTGAACCATAGCATGATGATGATGACTATAGTTTACAGGCAGTGACTACAATGGCATATGCTGAGAGGCACTTTCAGCATATAGAGGCATAGAGTAACCAGGTTCTACCATTACATTGTGTGCACTAACTCCCTCTTTCTTCTTGAACTTATAATTAGAGGGATAGCGTATTATTTTATAACAATTATCCTTACCATGACCTTTCACACACTGAACATTATAGTTCTTTCTAAACATTGGGTTAGAGTTAGGCTTAGAACTATAGAGTGTTGTTGAGTCATAGGTATTTGCATTACAATAAGAGGAGGACCTAACACACCAGCTGATGCAGCTACAGCTCGTTGACTCTCATCATTCATAAGCATAACATAAGCTTGATTTACTGTTGGTAAAGGCTTCATCACAAGAATTTGACTACGAGCTTGTGAATAGGAGTCATTTAGGCCCATTAAAAACTTATATACCTTTTGTTTTCGTAGATGCACAATAAAATCCTTTGTTTTGGCACAATCACACCCAAGAGTAGGTATTAGAGGCTCAGATTCATCCCAAAGATCTTTAAGTTTTGAGTAACAGACAGAAATAGAGGAGGTATCTTGACACAAAGTGGTTGTTTTTTTGTGTAAATTGTAGCAGCGAGTATCGTTTACCTTATCAAATCTCTCCTTCAGATCCAACCACACTATTTGTGCACTAGTAGCATAAGCTATACCACTAATTAGTGAAGAGCAACTGAGTTCATCAACCACGACAGTACAATAGCATTACACCTTTCCCACTGATACCAGTACTTGTCGCGAAATCTCTCCTTTGGCCACCTGCCATCTACAATTCCCAGCTTATTGCGACCTAGTAAAGCAATCCGCATAGAACGATACCATAAGGAGTAGTTATCAGTTCTAGTTAACTAAAACTAAATCAAGGAAATGTCGCTTGTATCACCAGGAGCAAGATACAAGGGATGAGTAACCGCTACCGTAACACCTTCCTCAAATTCATCATCCGATGAAACATGCGATGTATTTTCAGCAGTGATAGTTGTGTTTTCATCATCAACCGCCATTGTTGAGTTATTTGAAGCTTTTAATATGAGAAATTGAGATCAAAATTGACTCAGAAATAGAGAATAACAGCTGAATTTAGAGCAGAGAAGAGGATTAGGATCAATTTTGAGTTTGATTTGGAAGTTTATGGATTAAGTGCAATAAGAAACTCTAGCTGAGAGGGAGAAGAGAGACGAAAAGAAGAAGTGAAAGAAATGAATGAAACAGTAAACATTTTCATTCTATTTATTATGATCAGTACAGTAACCCTTATATACAATGAGCTAATATAACTTTTAACTGACCAATCACTTACATGATTAACCTCTAACAAACTATCTAAGAAACTTAACTAATCCGGCCATGTATAAATAGACTAAACTACCCTTCATGCTTAAGTCACTCCTCTTTACTCAACAAGAAATATATACATCTCTAACCCATTACAAAGCGAATAATTAGCTCACAAAAAAATTTGCCTTATCGAATTTGGTTCTAATAATAGGCATCTGATTCTTGTCTAGAAGGAAAGGGCCTTTGGCACCTTTAGGGAGTTGTTGAAATGTAAAGAAGTAATGATTCTTTAGAAGAAGTAGTTGCTAGCTTAGCTAGGTAATCCGCCACTTGATTAGCCTCTCTATAGTAGTGAAAGACGTTAACATTGGCTTCCTGAATCATATGAGAGGTACACTCTATGATGTTGTTCAACTTATTGTTGTTGATTATAATTTCTTTAAGCATATTTGCCACAATAAATGAATCCAACTCCAACATGAAGCCTATGCAGATTTTGGACACACCAATGGCAACCAAACCAAGCAGCCTGCTCTTCTATGTAATTATTGCTACTACCCTGAGTTGAAACTGAAAAGGCCATAACTAAGTCTCCCTTGTCTCCAATCCCAGCTTTTCGATTCTCCTTGATGAAGCTACCATCAGTATTCAATTTAAAGTAGCCATCCTTCGGTTTATTCTAGTTGACAACAATAACTTTAGGAATAGGCTAACAATTTAGAACTATATCACAATAGTTGTTCCACGGCAATTAGATTTGCAACTAGGGAATGCTTTGGCGACTGCAGCTCCAATGATCCAAAGTACTTGTTGTTCCATTCTAAATAAGTTGAACTTCTTTTGACTACCATATTTTCAAGAACATCTTTCTTTCCAAATTGCCCAGCAAATAATAGTGGGGGTAATTTGAAGAATCAACTTGTGAATTGTATTTCGCTCCTTAACCTGCCACCACTTGTTAATTGTATATCTAACTGCGCTTTGATGATGTATAATTCCTAAGGGGATCCTATTAGTTTCTAGATATAACAATCTGCTTCTATACATGTTGAATAGTTTCATTTTTAAGATTAGCACAACAGTTACATCTGGAAACTACTTGTCTTCCAAAGTTGACTATCACATCATCAAAAGGTAGTTTTCTATACCATAATCTTCAAGTTAGAAAAGAAATTTTGAAAGGGATAGAAGAATTCCATACCTTACATAGCATATGCTCCTTTGGTTTACTTTTTCTTATAAGTTGCGTAGTAGTCTTATTGGAGTATCTACCATCTAGCAAAAGATCCCAGTAAATCTTGTCTGGTAATGAGTAGTTCCCAATTTCAATCTCCTTTATGTGCTGAACTATAGAACTTGGTAAAATATCTTGAAGTTTGTTGATGTTTCATTCACCATTATGGATGAATTCACTGACAAGAATCTAGGGCTTTTGTATGTACCAGGGGCCAAGTTGGCAAGAGAACCTTTACAGGTCCAATTGTCCCACCAAAAAATTGAGTTACCTGGATTAATATGCCAAACCATTTGTTGTTCTGCAATCTTTCTAACCTTTGTCAAATGTTTCCATGAGTGAGAGTTTTCAAAAGCCCATTGCCTAGCGATAGGGTGAGCTCTAATGCAATATTTGTCCTTTAGGAAGCTAGCCTACAGAGATGGTGTTGTTCTAAATCTCCACCATCTTTTGATAGCTAGAACCTCACTAATATCTTCCATTTTCCTAATTCCTATACCTCCCTCGTCAATAGGAAAACATAGGTTCTTTCATGATCTCCAATGGTACTTTTTATGGTCACCATCAGTGTCCCAGAAGAAATTAGCAAAGTGTTTTTCAAGGAGATGAAAGGTGGCTTTAGGAGGATTCATAGCAGAGAGAGTATGTATAGGAAGAGATTGGAGGAAACGTTTAATAAGAACGAGCCTACCTCCATAAGAAAGCATCTTACCATGCCAATCATTGAGTCTTTTAATGATCATGTTAACCAAATAGTTAAAGTAAGCAATTTTCTTTCTTCCTACATAAAAGGGACATGCCAGGTAATTAAAAGGAAACTCCTTGTCCATAAAGCCTGTGCATTCTCTCATCCTATTAATACGGAGGGCACAAGTGTTAGGGGCAGTCAGAAAGAAACTTTTATCTCTATTGACCAACTGGCCTGAGCTCATCTCGTAGGCCTTAACGACATACATGATCATCTCAATAGAGGTACTATTACCACTACTAAAGATAATAATATCATCAGCATAGGCAAGATGGTTAATAATAGGCCCCCTTAAAGGCATAGAGAAAGGAGAAAAATTGCCATCATGATTCAGATTATTTAGAGACCTAGAAAGGAAATCACTTGGAAGAATAAAGAGAGAGAGGGATATAGGGTCCCTCCTTGTTTCAGACCCTGTGAGGAAGTAAAGTAACCGGTTCTATTACCATTAATAATAATAGAGTACCAAACTCCGGAAATAAGATTATTGATCAAATCAATCCAAACTTCTGAAAAAATCCATATTTCCTAAGAACTAATGTAACAAAAATTCATGATATTCTATCATAAGCTTTTGTCATATCTAATTTGATAATAATATTACCTCCAATATTTTTCTCAGAAATATTTTAAATAATTTCTTGATGACAAAAGGACGTTTTCAATGATCATTCTATCTTTCACAAAGCCTGTTTGATTTTTGCAAATAAGTTTTGGAAGCAAAGGATTCAGCCTTATAGAAAGAATTTTAGAAATAATTTTATTGGTAAAATTGGAAAGGTTGATAAGCCTGAATTCAGAAAAAATGGTAGGAGCATCAATCTTAGGAATTAAAGCAAGGCAACTATGAGCATAGAACTTGGTAAGTCTTTTACTATTGAAGAACCCCCTCACAAAAGCAACAATATAATGTTTGATGATGTCCTAGCAATGTTGAAAGAATGTACCATTATAATCATCCGGACCAGCTGTACTATCTGCACTTAAACTTAAATATAGCTTAATTCCTTGATTTCACTTTCATTAGGAATCGCAGATAACTTCATGTTATCTTCATCTAAAATGCACTTTGGAATACATGTCAAAAGGTCAGGATTGAGGGTGGGCTTGGGAAGATTGAACAGAGAATCAAAGTGTTTGACAGCAGCCTTAGAAATGTTGTTTTCTTTTTGTATCCATTTGCCCCTGTGGTTTTTGATTCTTTGAAGTTGGAGTCTTCTTCTCTTTTCTCTGAGGAGACTATGAAAGTACTTGGTATTACTATCTTCATCTTCGAACCATTTGGTTTGGGTCTTGTGTTTGAGTAAGATTCTTGCTTGCTCAACCATTGTATGTATTCAGCATAAACCTTGTTGGCCTCTGTTTCTAATTATCTTTTAAGTGATATAATAATAAAAAAAAATATTTTTACTGCCAACCAAGAGTAGTTAAAATCGTTAGTTTTTCGTCTTCACCAAGCATCGCCCAAGAAGAAAAATTTAGATAATTAACAAAATGTCCTTGCCTCGCCCCCCCCCCTCCCCCCAAAACCAAAGTTCCAATCCTCACAAAAGGGGGTTGGGGGAGTGGAGAAAGACATGAGGCAAAGGGGATCAGAAAGAATAAAAAATAAAGCATATTAGCCACCTACCGATAATTTTCATTTATTTCTGACAATTTACAACACATCTGGCATTGTCCATCTTTAATACACCAGAGTAAATAGGAGTATAAGATGAAAAAAAGTCTTTTCTTGGCGTGAAATGTGAGGTAGCTCCAGAATCTACTATCCAGCCCGTCTCATGGAATACCAAATTGATGATGTTTTCATCATAATCGGAAAAAATCTCATCTCAAACATTAGCGGCAATATTGTTCTCGTTATTTTTAATTTTCTTTCCTTTTCTAGTGCCTTGCTTCAACTTGTGGCCGAAGCTTTTGATATATATGTCCTCTTTGCCACAGTAATTGCACGAATAATTCTGGTATTTGGAGCTTGACTTACTTCTACTTTTACCTCTATTTCTAGAACCTCTTGTTTAATCTCTCCCCCGTTCTTCTGTAACCAAAACTTCTGCTTGTGAGGACGAATCCTGAATTTCGCCTTACTTCCTCATCCAACACATCACTCTTGGTATATCACATGATCACCTTATCACCAAGAGTTGAATTTATCAAGGAAACACAAAGAGTTTCCCAAGAATTTAGCAGAAGCATCTTTTTCATGAACAACAAACTAAACGGATGGATCCCAATTTTCCATATGTTATTTTTAAGAAGACACACGTAAATATCAATGACACTAGAGCATTTTATCTAATAAACAATTTTAATGTAACACCAAAAATATACAATGCTAATAGATAGTTCAATAGATCAGCAACACTAATTTTAATTAAATGACACATGCATGCTTTTGAAGTATTCTTCTGATTTTCCGTAGGCGTGTTAACCTTTACTTTGCCATCACAAAGTGTTGGCTGTTGTTTAATTTGTATTGCCCTATATCAAATATGTGTCTATGAAAGTAAATAAAAACTAAAACAAGGCGGCCATCAAAGAAGAATCAAAAAGAAAATGTATTAGTATTTCGATCATCATCCTCTGGAAAAATATATTCTCGCAATTGGGAAATATATGATCATGAATTGAAAATCTGGACATCGTTATAGCGGAAACATGGGCGGATGTAGAGGGTGGTAGATATGAGTTTATTCGAATCCAATAGCTTGTTCGGACCTTGTTATGCATTAAGATATTCATTGAATATATATATAAATAATTGATCTCAAACCTAGTAAAACAAATAAGTGTTGGTAGAATCCTAAACTCGAACCATAAAGTTTAAATCACAAATAACCCTCTGAGCAAAGATTTAAAAAAAAAAAAAAGAGTATAATTAAAAACAAAGATTGACATGAAATCAAAAAATTTCTAATCGAGTATACTATTTTAGCTTGAAGAAGCAAATTCAAACCGGTCGTACATATCAAGAGAAAAAAGAGTAGAAGCATGAGTATTGCAGAAGGTCAAAGTTCACATAAAAACACACAGCAAAACCTAGAAAACAAGAAAAAGTTCTACTACAAACTGCAATTTAAATCTTTAAAAATATTTAAACAATGTATCAAAAAGTTGTAATAAAAGTAAAACTATATTTAAATCCTTAAAAATAATAGTAATGTCATAAAAGTGGAACAATGTGTGATGGCCCAAAAGGTCATCACTTGTTTTAGAAATAAATTATGTGTTCCGAGGCCTTGAAACCTCCTTTTTGTCTCACCTCGATTTGCGTGCGCAGTCCGGGCGCATATCCAGAAAGCCATTATGTGAAAATATGTGAAAAATGATAAATTTCTAGTACTCTTCCAAATCGATTGTAAGTCATTTCTAACTCGTTTTTATTAATCTTTAACATCTTTTCTCATGATTTCAACTCAAAATCAAAGGTTTTCATGGGGGAAATTGTGTGTTTTGGGTAGAACTTAGGTTTTTTAAATTTTGGGGATTTGGACCTCGATTTGAGGTCCGATTTCAAAATAAATTATATATTTGAGTTCGTGGGTGAATGGGTAATCGGGTTTTGGTTTGAACCTCGAGTTTTGACTATGTGGGCCTGGGGTCGATTTTTGACTTTTTGGGGAAAAACTCTAGAAAATCTATTTTCATGCATTAGAATTGATTCATTTAGCATTTATTGATATAGTTAAGTAACTTGTGGCTAGATACGAGCGAATTGGTGGTGGAATCAAGAGGTAAAGCGATAGTTGAGGCTTGAATTGTGTTCGTGCATCGAGGTAAGTGTTTGGTCTAACCTTAGCTTGAGGGATTAGGAGTTGTGTTGTATTTGCTATGTGTTAATTATGGAGTACGACGTATAGGCATGGTGACGAGTATCTATACGTCGGTGTCAAGCATGCCCGTAAGTCTAGTATTGTAATTGTTGTGACTCCGTTGTGATTTATCCATGTCTAATATGATGATTACCATTGTTGATTCCCTTGCCGGGATGTTATTGTTTATGATATTGTCTCCCTTGCCAGGATGTTGTTATACTCTTGTTCCCTTGCCGGGATGTTGTTGTTATATTATTTTTCCCTTGCCGGGATGTTGTTGTTGTATTATTGTTCCCTTGCCGGGATTCTTTTATGATTGGTGTTGATATATGAAATGGGAGCGGGTTGCACGCCTACAACGGTAGTATATAAAATGGGAGTGGATCGCACGCCTGCAACGGTAATAAATGAAATGGGAGCGGGTTGCACGCCTGCAACGGTAATATATAAAATGGAGCGGGTTGTTATCTGATACTCCCCGTAGCATGCCTTCCCCTCCCCATCTTTAACTGTGAATATCTGCTTTTATTTTCCGCGATACATGATTTAACTGCACAGGTTTATTTGGTAGTCTGGTCCTAGCCTCGTCACTACTTCGCCGAGGTTAGGCTAGGCACTTACCAGCACATGGGGTCGGTGGTGCTGATACTACACTCTCACTGTGTGCAGATACTGATACCGGAGCGTTTGGACCGCAGTGAGGGTGCTGTCTTCAGTCCATTCAGGCGACCCGAGGTAGTCCTGCAGGCGTCCGCAGGCCTTGGCGTCTCCTTCTATCTTTCTCTACTGTTTCTTCTATGTATTTCTGAGACAGTTCGTATTTGTTCTTCGGACCCTTTATTTGTAGTACTCTTAGACAGTCTGTGAAATTGTGACACCAAATTATAGGTAGTATTGTACTTCAGATTATGTAGCAAATGTTTGGTTAAACCATTAAGTTTTCGTCTTCCGCATTTCTGGTTATTTAATTTATTCCGCTGTTTAATCACTTATTACTTTGAATTGTTGAACATGCTTAATGAAAAGGGTAATGAATTTATAATACTCGGCTTGCCTAGCTTTCACGAGTAGGCGCCATCACGACTCCCGAGGGTGAGAAATCCGGATCGTGACACGATGAGAGCATCAATTTTCACTAGTAAAAAACAGCTCCTATATTCAAGCTAATATTACTTAAATTGTTTAGCTATTTGCATGCCTAAATCTGTTCAGGTAATTCTTCGAAATTAATCACTGATACGAACCAATCGTTGCTTTGATAATCAATATTTTGCTCAACTCCAGCTGCCAAATAGTTAACTTGTCATTGTCCATAAGTTTCAAATCCTTGATATTCATGCATGGCTGTGATTAGTGTGAGCACGTGATTTTTGCCCTGTAGGAATTACTCCCATAAAATACATTGAAAACATTTTTTTTTTGAATTTTATAGGATTTTGTGGAAATTTGGGCCAATTGTTTGCATTTCTGTGCATGTTTATTTTTAAAAAAGTCAAAAATATCATGCATTGTATTTAGGTGTCATTTTCATATTTTTAGGATTAATCAGTTCATTATTTGTTTTGTTAAAAAAAAGAGAAAATCACAAATGGTTTACTTTTGCATTTTTACCCTTTTCAAATTTAAATTTGTAGTTTCCCTTTTAATTTAGGAGTAATTACTTTTTTTTCATAAATAATTTAGTAGTTGATCAGCTTAGTTTTCCCAAATTAATTATTTTTAGGAGTTTTGATTAATTAGTATAAGGAAAGAGAATTGAAAAGATAAAAGAGAAGTAAAAAAGAAAATAGGGCTGCTGCGATGGGCCAAGACCAAAAGAAAAATTCCTAGCCCAATTTCCCTCAACCATCCGCCCATATCCAATTTCCCCTCACCCGGTCCGTTTTGTGTGACCAACTAAACGACGTCGTCCCCTCTTAGGATCCCAGCTGTTGATCTCCATAGATCTAACGGCTGGGAACTAATGTTCCCTAACTATAAAATTGTCGGACAAGTCCTACACCCCCCCAGTCCAAACACTCCCCCCATTCATCGTCCCCATGTTTAGAGAAACCAAACCCTAGCGCCGCTCTCAAATCCTCTCCGCCATCTCCGCCGGCAGCGGGCTATTCGTACCACACAACCCCCAGGCCATCCTAAATCCTATCCCCACATTTATTTACCAAAAATCCCAACGAGACTCCCCGAATTTCGAATCTAGAAATTCAAACCCTAATTCATTCTATTTTTCTAATTCGGCACAAGTTGCGGCTCGCTTTGACCTATAATCTACGTTAGTCGATTGCTCTTAACGAGAGCAATCGATTAGCATTGGTTTTAGTTCATTCCGAGGACGTCGGATTTAGACGAACTCATCGGATTCTGGCCAAATGTTTACTCCCGTCTTCGTTCGTCAATTGGCTTCATGTTGTCAAGACATTCCGGCGTGTTTTGGTATTTTCCCCTCTTTTTTCTCACGATTATGTTCATTATAGATTTTCTGTTTTTTATTATTTATTTGTATCTGCTTCATTGTTTTGTCCTGTTTTCTTTAGTAGTCGAATTCATCTTAATTTGTTAGTTAAATTGCGTTTAATCGTGAAGTCTGAATTGTTTGATTTGTTTTCTATTTTTTTTGGATTTGATCTTTTTTGTTGTGTGTTTAATCATTTCTGATTTGTTTGGTTTATTTTGCATTGACTGTGGTCGTGCCTAACCCGGCTGAGTGACCCGTTCATTTGGGCTGGGTCTTGGGTTAATTTGACCTAGTTTTTGGACTATTTGAGGGTAAATACAGAAAGTGTCGAGGGTGTTTTGGGCATTTGGGGTTGAGGGAATCATTTTCTGTTGGGAGGAAGGTTCTAGAGGATAAGATGAAAGCTGGTTTGTTAAGGGCAGCGGTTTTCAGATATTTTTTAAAGGGGTAAGAAGGGTAAAACAACCAAGAAAGAAGGGGTAGAAAGGGAATTGGTTAGCTGGACTAGGGCTACCTTAGGCATGCCTATATATGACCTCTTTCTCTTCATTTTGAAGCAGCCGTGGATACTCTAAAAGAACAAAAGAATTTCTGCAATTTTTTTGACTAAAATTAGTCTTGGGACTGCATCTTTGGCTTTACTGCTAGCATGGACTTAAAGATTTAAAAGAATTTTGATTCATCCTTGGTTTAGAAATGGTGTAAATAAGCTGAATACTATTGCATTGGTGGGCTGACCTACTGCTTGTGTTGAAGTCCTCACTCATTTGCTTTTGTTTTGATTTTCAGGTATGCCTTGGCTCTTGAGTAACATATGAGGTGCAAATGTGAAGCCATGTAATTAAGTTGAAGATCTAATGACAAATGCTAGTTTTTTTTTTTGCTGAATAACTGCTTGAATCCTTTAGAATTTGTTTATGCTTCTACTAACTTAGCTTTACTATGTGTATTTCATTCGTGTCATTAACACTACATTTCATCTTAAGGTTTGGATTTGGGGTGTTAGTCTGTCATGTTGGATGGATTTGCAGGAAGAACACCTCCTGTTGGGGTGTTGTTTAAATGTGTTTGGTTTAAGAGTTGTTTCAGGCTTAGGATAATATGCATAAAGTGAGGAATATGACTTTGTTAGTTTGATTTGTGAGTTTGCTGGATTTTGAAAATGCTTCCTATGGTTAAACATTCATCAGACTAGTTCATTCATGTTGTTGTTTTAGCAAATCTAGTTTAAGCTTTGTTTTCCCCATCAATTAGCTTGTTTTTATGTTGGTTTGCTTCCTCATGGTCTGTAAAATAGCTCAACTGTTTCAGTTTTGGCACTCAGCTTTGCCTGGCTCGTGTCTGAGTAACTTGAATTCATAAAGGCTTTCAAATGGATTTTGGGCTTGATTTCAGGCTTAAGAATTCTCAGATTCAGTTTAACTATTTTGCATCTTGTTTTCTTTAGCGATAATTCGAAACATAGGATTTTGTTCAAATGTGCTAGCCAAATCAGATTTGGCATGGGCCATGACGCTTGCCTTCTACTTCTGGGCTTATTTTTTAGCCCAGATTTCCTCATAAGTGCCATCGCTATTGGGCACATTACATGCTGCAGTCTACTGGCTTAATTGGGCCTGGACCTGCAGTCTACTTTGAAGCAATCATGTCACGACCCAAAATCCACTAAGGGTCGTGATGGCGCCGGACACCGCTGTCAGGCAAGCCAACCAAATTACTTAATTAAATTCTCGTTTTAAATATTTCTGAAATCTCTTCTTTTATACGTTTAAACTATACATAGTAAATTTCACAGAATAAGAAATGAAACATTTAAAAACTTTTAAAATTCTGAATAAACCCATAGACATCCCCAGAACCCGGTGTCACAAGTGCATGAGCTATTTCTAAGAAACAATACAATACCACATCCGTCCGAAATACAAATTGGACAGAAAGTAAATACAATACACTGAAAGAGACTATACTAGCTGCGGGTCGCCTCGAGTAATGCAGCTCACCTAGTCCCAGTATCATCCATGTTGCTACGCCCAGTAGGCCACTAGAAGCACATGTGCCTGTGCAACAAAAATGCACAGCAAGTGTAGCATGAGTACGAAAACAACGTGTACTCAATAAGTATCCCGTCTAATCTCGAAGAAGTAGAGATGAGAGGTCAACTTCGACGCTTACTAGTGGTCCAATAATGTGATATCAATAATACATTAAATCGTGAATTTTTATAAACGTGATTGTAATTCAATGGAATGAAGCAAGTAAACAATTCTTTCTTTTATAGGAAATCTCCAAATTTCTTTAAGTCCTTTATACAAATATTCTCAAGCCAGGAAGAGGCAATAACAACTTTAATAAGTTCAAGGCAGCAATACAAGCATGCGCAAATCATGCCGAGGACCTACGACCCGATCCAATAATATTTAAACTGTGCACTGCCAGAGGGTCGAATGGCGCGAACCATAGATGCATCTATTTAATCTACCGAGGCGTTCAACCCGTTCCAGAATTTAAACACACACAGACAGTCAATCAAGAAGTCATCAGGAAACAATTATCCGAAGAAACCAATTCTCTTTTAACAATTTAGAAAAAAAATGAAGTTAAATTATTTTTAGAAATTCATTTACCAATTCGGTAGGATTTAAGCAGTTCAACTGTCAATAAGGTTACAGATATTCCAAGTATAGCATGCTTTTGGGTCCTAGACTACCCGGACTTAAACATAATAGTAGCTACGCACGGACTCTCGTCACCTCGTACGTACGTTGACCCCAAAAATAGGAGCACATAACCATTTATTTCACCTATGGGGACAATTCCCTCTTACAAGGTTAGAAAGGAGACTCACCTTGCTCCGAAGATCCATATCCGGCCTTCCACGCCCTTCCGAAGACTCGAATCGATGCTAAATGCTCCAAAACTATCCAATAATTATGCAAATCCATTAATATATGCTCGAGTGTTCATTACAATCCAATTTATAACAATTCCTAACCCCGATCAGAAAGTTAACAAAAAAATGCCCTCGGGCCCACGTGCCCGGACTCCGAAATTTTTTGAAGATTAAGCTTACCCATAACTCCACGAACTCAAATATATAATTTACTCTCAATTTCATACCCAAAATCGTGGTCAAATTCCAAGAATATCAATTTTCTAGGTTTTCCTCAAACCTCCAAACTTCTACCCATTTACATGCTAAAATTCACGCATAATCGATTTATTTAACTCGAGATAGGTGGGATCAGCATACCTTATCGTTGATGATGAAAATCCCCTCTTGAAACTCTCCAAGAATTGCCCAAGCCAAGAAAATATGAGAGAAAATGACCAAATCCCGATTTTTAAAACACCCACTGCCTCTAGCACTTTCCGCACCTGCGGTCCCTAGACCGCTTCTGCGGTACCGCAGGTGCGGTCCAAATGCCGCTTCTGCGGATCCAGGGCTCCCATCCCATTTCGCTTCTGCATCCTCTCCACCGCAGATGCGGTCCCGCATCTGCGGCAAAATGACTGCATCTGCGGTCCCAGCTCTTTCCGCCAATACCGCATCTGCGACCATAGGGCCGCTTCTGCGGCTCCGCACCTGCGGCCCTAGTCTCGCAGGTGCGGTTACACCAGCAACCAGCAACTTCAGCTCTTCTTCAAACTTCAAATTCGATCCGTTAACCACCCGGAATCCACCGGAGGCCCCCGGGACCCCAACCAATCATACCAACCAGTCCCAAAACACGTTACGGACTTGTTCGAGGCCTCAAATCATATCAAACAACGCTTAAACCACGAATCAACCTCCAATCCAAACTTTATGAACTTTAGAACTTCAAACTTCTACTTTCGATGTTTAAACCTATCAAATCACGTCCGATTGACTTCAAATTTTGCACACAAGTCATATTCGACATTACGGACCTACTCCAACTTTCGGAATCGGATTCCGACCCCGATATCAAAATTCCACCTCCGGTCAAACTTCTCAAAAACCTTCAAATTTCTATCTTTAGCCAAATGGCTCCAAAATGCTCCACGGACGTCCGAATTCACTTCCGATCGCGCTCCTAACTCCAGAATCGCCATACTGAGCTACTCCCAGACTCGGAATCCCAAACGGACATCGATAACACTGAAATGCACCTCAACCCAAACATATGAAATTTCTTCCAAAATGCTAACTTCCACAATAGGCGCCAAAACGCTCTCGGGTCACTCAAAACCCGATCCGGGCATACGCCCAAGTCCGAAATCATCATACGAACCTGGTGGAACCTGCAGATCCCGATTCCGAGGTCGTTTACTCTGAAATCCAATCCTAGTCAATTCTCTCAACTTAAAGCTTCCGAAATCAGAATTTCCTCTCCAAGTCAACTCCGAACTTCCCGAAATTTAATTCTGACCACGTGTACAAGTCATAATGCCTGAATTGAAGCTGCTCGTGGCCTCGAACTGCTGAACGGCGCGCTAGGGCTCAAAACGACCGGTCGGGTCATTACATCCTCTCCCACTTAAACATACGTTTGTCCTCGAACGTGCTAGGAACTGTGCTGGGGTTGTCTGGAATCGCTGTTTAACACCTCCAGTACCTACCCGTGCTACCACAACTCAGCTAGGCACCCTAGCTTGGTCAATCTGAAGATATCCTTGTTTTCACTTAAGCAAATAAGCCTTAAAGCCCAATTCCATCATCCGAAATTCTCTGCCAGGCCTGTTCCAACATACACTCACCGAATCAATAACTACACGCAACACCAAAACATGGCTGCATACCTTAGCTGAATTCACACCTTGCACCACCTTACTTACAAAATCGAAGTATGCATTCGCGCAACTTCGGCCAAAATTTCTTAATAATAATAAAGCGTTATTAATTGTGGACATGTTCGCGTGACATGATTTGTGACGCGCCAAACAAATGGGTACACGTGCACAAGACCCGTTTCAAGATAATTTTCAATTAAAAGAGGCAGATGCACATGGGTTCTAACATGAGTAATTAAACAATTTAATCAGCCAAGTATCATCAAAGAGACCGTGCTAGAACCACGGAACTCGGGAATTCCTAACACCTTCTCCCAGTTTAACATAATTCCTTACCCGTATTTCTGTGTTCGCAGACCGTAATTAGAGTCATTTTCCTCGATTCGGGATTTTAAACCGGTGACTTGGGACACCATAAACTATCCTAAGTGGCGACTCTGAA
This sequence comes from Nicotiana attenuata, assembly GCF_001879085.1. Lineage (NCBI taxonomy): Eukaryota > Viridiplantae > Streptophyta > Magnoliopsida > Solanales > Solanaceae > Nicotiana > Nicotiana attenuata. Next base: position 86,018 of record NW_017670593.1, read on the forward strand.
TTTTAAATAAATAATCCCGTTTTGATTGTCACTTAAATTGGAAAAAACTCCCTTATATCCTTTCGGGGGTAGGAAAAAGGAGGTGTGATAGCTCTGGCGACTCTGCTGGGGACAAGAACCCAGAATCTCTGGTTCAGGGGTTCAAGAATTCGAGCTTGTTAAAATGATTTTTACTTGGCTTCATTTATTGTTAATATTACTGTACTCTATGAATCTTTTGTGCTAAATGCCATTTGTTTACCGCTTTAATATTGTGTGAATTGTATATAACTGTCTTCTTACGCCACCCCTCTGAGTCTTCTGAAAATGGTGCACACGTTCGCGTTACCCACTTTTTCTGTAAAATTTATACCAAATAGAACGAGGCTGGGCCAGCGACAAGGTCGGGTAGAATTTAGTGCTCCCGGATGTCGCCCCGTCTTCGGCCCCAATTGTCCGCTCGGGTAACCCAAGTCTAGAACACAACCCCAGGATTTAAACCTAGAAAAACACAGCCTCATGCTGGATCCCTAGTAGGTGCATTTGTTTGCATCATGTGCATTTGACTTTGGGGACTCAACACAGGGGTTGAGTCCGTCTAGGACAGGTGTACCCAAAATAACAGACCATCCTGTGCATCCTATGTGCTACATGTTGCATTTCTTCAAGGGTAAAAGTGTCATTTGGAGGACCAATGAGGTTTGAGGATAAATGAGAAAGAAAAGAGTTTGAAGTATAAAAATGAAGCAAATGGGGCCCAGTTATAAATTTCTTTCACACTTTTTCAAGAAAAAAAAATCAAAAAAAAATTGAAAATGAAAAAAAAATCCAAAAAAGATTTTGCACTTTCCCATTATTTTTTTTGTTTTTAAAAAAAATCAAAAAAAGAGGAAAAAAATCCAAAAGATTTTACATGTTTCATCATTTTCAAGGAAAAGATAAAAAAAAATATTTTCTCTAAATTAGTTGTTTTTTTTAATTCTCGACCGTATCCAATCTCCCCGAACTACGCATACCTGATTCTCGTCTTTCGGGGCATGATACGTAGGCAACCTACATAGGGTCCGGTCTTCCTAGTAAATCTTAGGTTCTTGGATTTGCGGGGGGCTTAGCCAAATTTCGCACTTCTAGCCACCTTTTGGCCACATAAGTCGTTTTGCAAAAATAGCCTCAATCATGTCTTGAATGTGTCTAATAGGGAGTGTTATTATCTCACATAGTGTTGGTTAAAGTTTTCTCATACAGGTGTGGGTCTATTTACCAGAGTTTGAGCATGGCAGACACCCCGGGACCATCCAGTCAGGATCGCTCATCCAGGAGTTGCTTAAGGAGATCTTTTTTTGTTGAGTCTGTTTTTCTTTTATTTCAACTTTTACCTTCTAGTTTTGTACAGTAATGTCGAGTCTTTTTTTATGGTATTTCCTATTTTGTATTTGAAAAAAATTGTAATAAATCAAAAATCCAAAAAAAGGAAGTGATTTTGCGTTTTTATATTTCTGTTAGATGTTTTCTTTAGAATACTTTTTTTTATTACCTCTTTAAAAGTTTTCTTTAAGATATTAATTCCAAAATCCAAAAAGATTTTCTTTTGAGGTTCTTCTTTGCGAAATTAATGAAAAAAGAACAGAAAAAAAAATTTCTTTTATTTTCACTAGAACTTTAGGATATTGTACGTAGAAGAAAAAAAATATATTTTATCTTTTGTTTATCTTTAAAGTTTCTTCCTTAGGTGATCAAAAACTGAAATTCAAAAATATTTTTTATCTTGTTCATTTCTCGTTTCGAAATCTTTCTCAAGGGATATCAAATGAAAATTCAAAAAAAAAAATTCTTTGGTTTATTCTTTAGATTTCCTTCCTAAAAAAGAATCAAAAAAATATTTTTCTCTTGTAGGGTTTTTTTCCTTAATAATTTCCCATAGAGTATTTGTTCCAAAAAGAAAAAAAATATATGCCCGTTAAGCTTGAGTTTAGAATAGGTTATAGAACATTAAGAATAGAAAATTCAAAAAAAAAAAGATTTTCTTCTTTTATTTCTCTTTTCTTATCAGAATAGTCATTAAGATAAAACAAAAAAGAGAACGTTAGTTTGTTTAGTCTGTTCTTGCTTTTCCCAAACTACGCAAAGATCTGATTCATGCGGCGCCATGATACGTAGGCAACCTACATAGGGTTCGATCGAATCATTTTTTTATTTATTAAAAGAAAAAGAAAAAGAAAAAGAAAAGAAAAAAAGAAAAAGAAAGAAAGAGAGATGAAATTATGGGACGTGAGAAATGAGAGGAAAGAAAAGAGTGATAATCAGAAAGAAAAAAAGAGGAAGGAAAATGAGCAAGCCAAGAAGTACTAGAAAAGAAAAGAAAGTGGAGATTGAAATGAGCAAATTGGGATGATGCCAAGTGACCTTACGACCCTCGAAGTCATTTTTGAACCGTTAATTGTTGCTAGGTGCATTGAACACAATGTGATATTTGCATCTGTTAAATGTCCTAACGCTAACGTGATGACCTCATTTTGTTCCTTTTGTTATCTCCATTGAGCAGAAGGGTGGTTGGTTTGTGGTTCTTAAGGTAACTCATCCATACAACACAAGGTTAAAGAGCAAGGTAGCCATGACTAGCAAAGACCCGGACACAAGAGTTGTTGACCCGTCGAGGGAGTTTGTGGAGTCGGAGTCTAAATTGAAAGGGAGGTCCAAATGTTGAAACAGCAGATGACAGAAATGTATCAATCTTGGATTAGGGGGCATCCTCCACCTTCATTCCCTGCTAACTAGAAAATCCTGCAACTATCCCACCACTATCACAAATCCAGATTCCCACTGCCGCTGATATCTCCCCACGACCTTTTCATATGCTACCCGCCAAAACCACCTCATATCCCGCTCCTTTAGCCGCTCATGCTTTTGTAGCTCCTCCACCAACTATTTTTCCTCGATCCTCTAACGAGACTGTGTTCAAAGTCCCCGATGCCCAACACTGTGCTCCAGAACCAACTTTCAAGGTCTCGGTTCCGTACTCTGATGCTCCTCATTTTGAGCCTCCCGGTGAAACAGAAAAGCCTGCTAAGACAGTGGAGCGAGATGAGATATCCAGGAAGGTGAAAATCTTAGAGCAGTCTTTAAGAAACATGCAAGGGATAAGGAGCCAGATGAGCGTGTTTTACAAAGACTTGTGTTTGTTTCCTGACGTCCAACTGCCTGCTGGTTTAAAGATGCCGAAGTTTGATTTATATGACGGACATGGAGATCCCGTGGCCCATTTGAGAGGTTACTACAGTAAGATGAGAGCGCCGTTGGGAAGGACAAATTATTGATGGCATATCTCAGTCAGAGTCAGAGTGGGGCAGCTCTGGAGTGGTACACCCGCCAAGATGTTAGCAAGTGGTACACATGGGACGATATGGCTCAGGCCTTTGCCCGGCACTTCCAGTACAATATAGAAATCGTCCCTAATCGCATGTCCCTCACCAAGATGGGAAAGAAGCCTAATGAAAGCTTTAGGGAATACGGGCTCAGATGGAGAGAGCAAGCTGCCAAAGTCAATCCCACGATGGAAGAAAAAGAGATGGTCGAGTACTTTCTCCAAGCTCAAGAGCCAACTTACTTTGGACATTTGATCACGGCTGTGGGTAGGCCTTTTAATGATGTGGTAAAAATGGTAGAAGGTGGGCTGAAGTCTAGCAAGATCATGAGTTATTCTGCTTTAAAAGCCACAACACAAGTAATTCAGAACGACACAAGAAGCTTGTTGGGTCAGAAAGAACACGATGATGTTGCCATGGTTGTTTCAGAGTCACGAAATGGACCAAAGGGTCCGCCTCACCAATATACCCAGCCTCAACTCCAACCCCAAACCTATCCCCGAGCTCCACATAATCCACCTCAGTATTATCCTCCGAACAATGTCCGGTCATCTGTCCAACCACCAGGTCACTCCCTATTGCGAGCGCCAGCACCGCATAATGCATTCTTGCCTTCACAACATTTTCGATCACCCAACAACCCTGGAAAACATGGGCAGGGAGGGGAACAAAGGCAAAGAAATAGTTTCACGCCAATTGGGGAGTCCTACACAAGCTTGTTTGAAAAATTAAAACATTCTGGCCTGATTGAGCCGCTCCTCGGCTATACTCCAGACCCATATGCAAAAGGCTTTGATCCTACTGTACGATGCATGTACCACTCTAATGTCCAAGGGCATAACATTGAAGATTGTCGTTCTTTGAAAAGGGAAATAGAAAGAATGATTCAAGAAGGGGTAATTGTGATCAATGACAGTGACAGGGAGCATGCGAATCCTCTTGGGAACTTGCTGACTGAAGTTAATGATATTGAAGTTGTTAATGGTCTTAGCAATATTGATGTGGAATCCAGTGGCTAAGATGTCGTGCTTGGTAATTGGAAAGACGCTCCAACTCTTGGCTAGCCGGGGAGGAGTCTTGGTGGTTTATTTTATTGTCATTTATGTTGTCCGATTTATTTCAGGGTTGTAATCCGGATATTGTCTTGTGTCTCAAACCCTTCTATCCATTTATTTTGCTTAGTTCGTTTAGTCATAGTACCTCTTTTAGTGTTATTTAGGTTTTTCCAGGGCCGTAACCCCCAGCGTGTTTTGCTTGTCTTGTTGTTCAAACCCTTTCACCGTCTGTCTAATGCTTTTCTGTTTTCTGTTGTTTCTAGTCATTTTTTGTTTAGTTCTCTTCTCCTTTTATAGTTCTTTTCATGCTGGCTCTGGTGACATGACATGCACGTATAATTCTAGGCCTGGTCTTAAAAGACAGTTTAATCATAAAGCAATGAAATAATTTTGAAGATGATAGGGACACTTGTGGGAAATAAGTACAGATTTGGATATGTTGAGATCACTTGAAGCCCGAACTGTGTGAAACTGGGGCAGATAATTTGGGGATGTTAATAGGGCGACAAGAGTTTGTTACAAGAGAGTGCTTCCCAGACAATTTGAAGCAAGCAACATTGAGTTCAAGTGCATCTCAAGTTACAACATGAAGCCAAGGGAGTTTGCTCCAAACTGACGGAGCACATCCATTTTGAAGAAGAAATCACCCAACGAGGGTTCTGTACTTGACAAGGCGCTAAAAAAAAGTGGAAGGCATACCACTGATACCAATGCCGAAGCCGCAAAAGAAATATTGTGCATGATCTTCAATTTTCATTTCAAGTTGCATGTGTTGTGCTTGGCATTTTCAGGGATTGGGAGACCCTCTTTCAGCTACCCAAACACTTATACCATTTGATACCCTTTTGAGCCTGTACTAATTTTTTTGACCTCTCCTCTTTTGGAATCAAGTTAGAGTCATACGAAAAAAAAAAGTTTATGTCCCCATAGGTTTATTTTAAAAGGTTCATTCCAAAAGGAAAATTCAAAAAAAAAGAAGAGAAAAAAAAAAGAAAAAAAGGAAAAAAAAAAGAGAAGAAAAAAGAAAGCAAAGAAAAGAAAAATAGCAACAACAAATGTATCTTTGTGAACTACGTTTGGCCTGATTCTTGTCACCACAAGATACGTAGGCAGCCTTACGGTTCGGTCATACCAAATAAAATATTTCATAATCTCACGAAGTCGAGAGTGGGGCAGTCTTTCTTAGTAACTCCATCAAAAGAAAAGAAAAGAAAAAAGAATCAAATTCCCTTGTTTTAGAAATTGGGGCAAAGTTTTTAGAATGGATTCCAAAAGTTGTAAATAAATTAACCCCGTTGTCTTAGTTATTTTGAGCCTTTAAGATATCCTTTCTTTCTAACCCTGTCCAAAAGCCACATTACAGTCCAAAAGATACCTCCCAGATAATCTTTGAGAGTGCCGAGTTAGCCATGCCAGGAGCAGATGATATTTTTACCATGGTTGACGCCTTGCCATCTGCAGAATAAGAGGAAATAAGAAGAAAAGAACAAAATGAGAGAGTCTTATTGGTGAAAACCTTCACAGGAACCATAAGGCGATGGTGAGTTGAGAAAAAGAACAAAATGTGAGAGGCTTGATGGTGAAAACCCTTCGGGCACTACAAGTCGAATAAGGATTGTGAATCAGATTGGATAATCGGAGCATTGAAGCCCAGTTTCATGGTTTAGGGGTATAACAAGAGTTGAACATCAGACTTGCTTGACAGATTAGGCCACTTAATCCACAGGTGCATGTCATGGTCATTAGAGTTGCTATCCACATCTGATAAGTTTCTACTTTGTAGTTTTCTTGTTAGGAATCATCTCTTTCCATTGTCCTTTACTCTGTTCCTTTTTGTCTTATTACTTCATCTTCCTGAGTCTGTTTGGGCAAAACAAGTGAGAAATGACTTCAAAATTTTCCACCAGCTTTCCAGTTGCACAAAACGGGATCTGGCTAGCACATCAAAGTGGCATAAGTCAGGAAAGAACAGCGTGCGCACTGAGTTGGTAACAATCAACGTGCTTTGGGATTCATGTGAAATACAAAGATTCGGTATGTCTCAATTCATGAACAATGCAACAGACAAAGGGTGTTGGGTTTGAACGGGTCAAAGACATTCCCCGTCATAAGGTTGACCGAGAAAGTGGTTAACCAACGACAAACAAGGTCTTCCAAGTGGAAATCAAAGTTATCATGGTAAGTGAAGGAGCAATAGACCTCAAGGCCAAGGCCAGTGGTTTAAGTCAGGAACGAACAGCATGCGCACTAAGTGGGAGGCAATTGACGTGCTTTGGGATTCATGTGAAACACAAAGGTTCAGTATATGTCAATGCATGAGCACAATGCAACCGATGAATGGTATTGGGTTTGAACGAATCAGAGGTATTTTTCGTGATAAGGGTGACAGAGAAAGTGGTCAGTCAATAAACAGGCAAGGTCTTTCAAGCGGAAATCGAAGTTAACATGGGAAGTGAAGGAGCAATCGCCCTCAAAGTCAAGACCGCAAACCAACCACCATGTTTAAACTCACAAGTTTTCTTTGATTGAAACAGGGGCAGGAAATTTTGTTTGTTCCGGAGAAACCCTCCGTGAGGAAAGCAGGTGCCAGACAGGCTCGGCAGTAAGTTTCAGGACCCTCCTGGATAATGGGATTTATTAAAGTTCTCAGGACCCTCCTGGATAATGGGATCTAGTTTTAAGTGTTTAAAACCTTCATAGATAATAAGATTTAGCGTAAGTTTTACCTTTAGGAAATAGAATTTAGCTTTGAAGTTTTCACTCTTAAGATGATATTTAATTTTAAATTTTCAGGACCCTCCTGGATAATGGGATTTAACTTTTAAATTCTTAGAGCTTTTGGATACCATAATTCGATTAACACGCACAGATGTTCCCGATATCAAACTGGGGCAGAAAAATTTCTTTTGTTTTGTCTGTTTTGTTGTAATCAGGTTTAAAGGCAGCAGTTTCAGAGGAGTCAGTTCAAGTGTTGGAAATCAGGCACCCACCTGGAGAACAAAGGGAAGACAATCCAAGTGTTGGAAATCAGGCGCCCACCTGGAGAACAAAGGGAAAGCAACATTATTCAAAGGAAGAAAGCAATCAGGAGCCCACCTGGAGAACAAAGGGAAGTAGTTCAAGTTTCGAGGAAAAGCAGTTCAAGTTTTGAGGAAAAGCAGTGCAAGTGTTGGAAATCAGGCGCCCACCTGGAGAACAAAGGGAAAGCAGCAAGGTTCAAAGGAGTTCAGCAATCAGGAGCCCACCTGGAGAACAAAGGGAAGCAGTTCAAGTTTCGAGGAAAAGCAGTGGAAGTGTTAGAAATCAGGCGCCCACCTGGAAAACAAAGGGAAAGCAACAATGTTCAAAGGAGTTCAGCAATCAGGAGTCTAGCTGGAGAACAAAGGGAAGCCGTTCAAGTTTTAAGGAAAAGCAGTGCAAGTTTGGAAATTAGGCGCCCACCTGGAGAACAAACGGAAAGCAGCAATGTCCAAAGGAAGACAGCAATCAAGAGCCCACCTGGAGAACAAATGGAAGCAGTTCAAGTTTCGAGGAAAAGCAGTGCAAGTGTTGGAAATCAGGTGCCCACCTGGAGAACAAAGGGAAAGCAGCAAGGTTCAAAGGAGTTCATCAACCAGGAGCCCACCTGGAGAACAAAGGGAAGCAGTTCAAGTTTCGACGAAAAGCAGTGCAAGTGTTGGAAATCAGGCGCCCACCTGGAGAACAAAAGGAAAGCAACAAATGCTCAAAGGAAGACAGCAATCAGGAGCCCACCTGGAGAACAAAGGGAAGCAGTTCAAGTTTCGAGGAGAAGCAGTGCGAGTGTTGGAAATCAAGCGCCCACCTGGAGAACAAAGGGAAAGCAACAATGTTCAAAGGAAGACAGCAATCAGGAGTCCACCTGGAGAACAAAGGGAAGCAGTTCAAGTTTCAAGGAGAAGTAGTGCGAGTATTGGAAATCAGGCGCCCACCTGGAGAACAAATGGAAAGAAGCAATGTCCAAAGGAAGACAACAATCAGGAGCCCACCTAGAGAACAAAGGGAAGCAGTTCATGTTTCGAGGAAACACAATGCAAGTACTAGCAATCAGGCGCCCACCTGGAGAACAGAGAGAAGGCAGTCCATGTTTCGAAGGAAGACAGTTCGAGTATTGGAAATCAGGCGCCTACCTGGAGAACAAAAGAATTCATTTCAGGATGCAATTCAAGCCAGCAACAAAAGGAAGCTCACCTGGAGAGTACAAGTCAACAGAGCAGCAGAAACCGCAAGATCAAGTTTGAAGACTGTAGATAGGATGCCTGTAACTCATAGATCATAATTTAGTTTAGCTTCTTTTATTTTGTCTTGGTGTAATAAGGAGTTCAGCAAGCAGTAGCAGCAGCAATAGTGAAATCACAGCTTCCTGGTAGTCCCAGCTACCGAAACTTCCCGAACTACACTGACCTGATTCCTTTATAGCCAAAGATATGTAGGCAACCTCGGAAGCAGGGTGCGGTCAAATCATTCAAAAATGCTTCCCACAGAGTATTCAAACGGGCAAAAATTGCTCGTATCCGCTCACTTTATCTTTGCACGAAAACTCTTCGTGTTTTCGAGCAAAGAGGGGCAGCTGCGAGCACGTGATTTTTGCCCTGTAGGAATTACTCCCATAAAATACAGTGAAAATAATTTTTTTCCATTTTTTTTACAATTTTATAGGATTTTGTGGAAATTTGTGCCAATTGTTTGCATTTTTGTGCATGTTTATTTTTGAAAAAGCCAAAAATATCATGCATTGCATTTAGGTGTCATTTTCATATTTTTAGGATTAATCAGTTCATTATTTGTTTTGTTAAAAAAAAAGAAGAGAAAATCACAAATGGTTTACTTTTGCATTTTTACCCTTTTTAAATTTAAATTTGTAGTTTCCTTTTTAATTTAGGAGTAATTATTTTTTTCATAAATAATTTAGTAGTTGATCAGCTAAGTTTTTCCAAATTAATTATTTTTAGGAGTTTTGATTAATTAGTATAAGGAAAGAGAATTGAATAGAAAAAAGAGAAGTAAAAAAGAAAATAGGGCTGCTGTGATGGGCCAAGACCAAAAGAAAAATTCCTAGCCCAATTTCCCTCACCCATCCGCCCAGATCCATTTCCCCTCACCCGGTCCATTTTGTGTGACCAACCAAACAACGTCGTCCCCTCTGAGGATCCCAGCCGTTGATCTCCATTGATCTAACGGCTAGGAATTAATGTTCCCTAACTATAAAATTATCGGACAAGCCCTACCCCCCCCCCCCCAATCCCAAACACTCCCCCCATTCAACGTCCCCTTGTTTAGAGAAACCAAACACCTAGCGCCGCCCTCAAATCCTCTCCGCCATCTCCGCCGGTGGCGGGCTCCAAACCGCACCAAATTCATACCACACAACCCGCAGGCCATCCTATATCCTATCCCCACATTTATTTCCCAAAAATCCCAATGAGACTCCCCCAATTCCGAATCTAGAAATTCAAACCCTAATTCATTCTATTTTTCTAATTCGGCACAAGTTGCGGCTCGCTTTGACCTATAATCTACGTTAGTCGATTGCTCTTAACGAGAGCAATCGATTAGCATTGGTTTTAGTTCATTCCGAGGATGCCGGATTTTGACGAACTCATCGGATTCCGGCCAAATGTTTACTCCCGTCTTCGTTCGTCAATTGGTTTCACGTTGTCAAGACATTCCGGCGTGTTTTGGTATTTTTCCCTCTTTTTTCTCACGACTTTGTTCATTATAGATTTTCTGTTTTTTTATTATTTATTTGTATCTGCTTCATTGTTTTGTCCTGTTTTCTTTATTAGTCGAATTCATCTTAATTTGTTAGTTAAATTAGGTTTAATCGTGAAGTCTGAATTGTTCGGTTTGTCTTTTTTTTTTTTTGGATTTGATCTTTTTTGTTGTGTGTTTAATCATTTCTGATTGTTTGGTTTATTTTGCATTGACTGTGGTCGTCCTTAACCCGGCTGAGTGACCCGTTCATTTGGGCTGGGTCTTGGGTTAATTTGACCCAGTTTTTGGTCTATTTGAGGGTAAATACAGAAAGTGTCGAGGGTGTTTTGAGCATTTGGGGTTGAGGGAATCATTTTCTGTTGGAAGGAAGGTTTTAGAGGATAAGATGAAAGCTAGTTTGTTAAGGGCAGGGGTTTTCAGATATTTTTTAAAGGGGTAAGAAGGGTAAAACAACCAAGAAAGAAGGGGTAAGGGAATTAGTTAGCTGGACTAGGGCTACCTTAGGCATGCCTATATATGACCTCTTTCTCTTCATTTTGAAGCAGCCGTGGATACTCTAAAAGAACAAAAGAATGCAATACTTTTGACTAAAATCCGTCTTGGGACTGCATCTTTGGCTTTACTCCTAGCAAGGACTTAACGATTTAGAAGAATTTTGATTCATCCTGGGATTAGAAATGGTGTAAACAAGCTGAATACTGTTATATTGGTGGGCTGACCTACTGCTTGTGTTGAAGTCCTCACTCATTTGCTTTTGTTTTGATTTTCAGGTATGCCTTGGCTCTTGAGTAACATATGAGGTGCAAATGTGAAGTCATGTAATTAAGTTGAAGATCTAATGACAAATGCTAGTTTTTTTTTTTGCTGAATAACTGCTTGAATCCTTTAGAATTTGTTTATGCTTCTACTAACTTAGCTTTACTATGTGTATTTCATTCGTGTCATTAACACTACATTTCATCTTAAGGTTTGGATTTGGGGTGTTAGTCTGTCATGTTGGATGGATTTGCAGGAAGAACACCTCCTGTTGGGGTGTTGTTTAAATGTGTTTGGTTTAAGAGTTGTTTCAGGCTTAGGATAATATGCATAAAGTGAGGAATATGACTTTGTTAGTTTGATTTGTGAGTTTGCTGGATTTTGAAAATGCTTCCTATGGTTACGGTTAAACATTCATCAAACTAGTTCATTCATGTTGTTTTTTAGCAAATCTATTTTAAGCTTTGTTTTCCCCATCAACTAGCTTATTTTTATGTTGGTTTGCTTTCTCATGGTCTGTAAAATAGCTCAACTGTTTCAGTTTTCGCACTCAACTTTGCCTTGCTCGTGTCTGAGTAACTTGAATTCATAAAGGCTTTCAAATGGATTTTGGGCTTGATTTCAGGCTTAAGAATTCTCAGATTCAGTTTAACTCTTTTGCAACTTGTTTTCTTTAGAGATAATTCGAAACATAGGATTTTGTTCAAATGTGTTAGCCAAATCAGATTTGGCATGGGCCATGATGCTTGCCTTCTTCTGGGCTTGTTTTTGAGCCCAGATTTCCTCATAAGTGCCATCGTTATTGGCCACATTACATGCTGCAGTCTACTGGCTTAATTGGGCCTGGACCTGCAGTCTACTTAGAAGCAAGCACTCTTTCGTTCATTTATGGGTTTGAATTAAGCCCAAATTTCCCCTTTGAATAATTTGTCGAAAGCTGGAACTGGTTATTTAATTAAACATTCAGCATCTCCAATTTTATTATTGATTGTCAAGCTATTTGCAAAAAAGGATAAACTTTAGGCCTAATTAAGTAGAGGTGGGCCATCCTAAATAAATCACCTATGGCCCTCACAAATGCCATAATTAGTTGTTTAACAATGAATATTCGTAGAAAAGCTTTTAGGTGCGTTTAAAAATACAATTGTGATTGTGTACACGTTAGCGTGACATAATTACAATTCTAAAAACCAATTCGGAGTATGCGTTCGCGCAACTTCGATCAAACCTTCTTAATAATAAAATTGGTTTTAATAGGCCGTTAAATTAATTTAGGTTTATATAGTTCGAGGTGTGCCATCCACAAGTTAATCATACATGGCCCTCGTATTAATTTCATAACCTAGTTATAAAAATGACAAATGCTCGTAGTTGCTTCAGACCCGTTTAATATACCATCGTGATTGCGTACACGTTCGCGTGATATGATTACGATTTTAAAAACAAAACCGGAGTATGCGTTCGCGCAACTTCGGCCAAACTTTCTTAATAATAATAAAGCGTTATTAATTGTGGACACGTTCGCGTGACATGATTTTTGACGCGCCAAACAAATTGGTACACGTGCGCGTGACCCGTTTCAAGATAATTTTTAATTAAAAGAGGCAAATGCACATAGGTTCTAAAATGAGTAATTAAACAATTTAATAAGCCAAGTATGATCAAAGCGACCGTGCTAGAACCACGGAACTCGGGAATGTCTAACACCTTCTCCCGAGTTAATAGAATTCCTTACCCGAATTTCTGTGTTCGCAGACCGTAATTAGAGTCATTTTCCTCGATTCGGGATTTTAAACCGGTGACTTGGGACACCATAAATTATCCCAAGTGGCGACTGAATTTTAAATAAATAATCCCGTTTCGATTGTCACTTAAATTGGAAAAAAACTCCCTTATATCCTTTCGGGGGTAGGAAAAAGGAGGTGTGACAATTAGTATGTACTTGCTTCATTTGTCTGCAACACATCATAAACGTCGTTTACTAGGGCTAGTTGGTTCATGTCGTTATTGATAACTTGATGATGATTTCTCTCAAGTGTCTCAGTATACTCTACTTATTCACCTGTGTCGGTTATGGGTACTGTCAGTGCACCGGAAGGACCACCCTCCCAATTCGAAGTTTTTTCCTCGTTACAACCTAATAAAGAAGTGACTAATTCATCAACTTGTTCCTCCATGATCTCGTTACCATCCACATTTTTCTCATTCACTTTTTTGTCTTTGATTTTGCAAAGAATGATTATATCTTCATTGCTTTCCTTAAAATAATCCTCCGCCAAAATATATTCTTTCATCAACCACTTATCATTGCTCCTTTATTATATTACTTCTATATTTCAAACTTCTCCTAAACCCAACGAAGGGTGACTCAATAAATTTAGTGGCCTAAAGCTAAATTTAATACAAATCTAAATTTTATACATCTATACAAGTATATGTAAAAAAATTGATGTCATCTTCTTCTTTTTTCATACTTATTTATACAATAGTATTCTTTAAGGATATATGACTTTTAACTTCACTTAGTAATATTACTATTTATATTATCAAGGATTAATTTAAGCTAATAAGATGTTAGTCATATGTTGCAATGCATTACCTTGGATCTTGTTGTAAGAAACTTTATTTGCTAGTATAAAAAATTGAGTAGTTTAATTCAAAGTTCTAGAATATTTTTTATGTTAAAAAGTAGAGATTTGTTATAAATAGAATTGTATTTATGGTGAATGTCTATATTTAGAGAGATTCTAGGGTTCATTGCTTGGTGGCTAAGTCACCCTCTCGAGGGTTCTATTCTATTGTAATTCATCCCAAAATCAATAAGAATTCTTTCTCCCTACTTTTCTCTGCAATACTCTTGTTCTTCATTTATTGTTTTATAACACGCTATCAGCACAAGACTCTAACCAATTGAGTAGAAGCTTTGGGATTGAGCATAATGATTGTCAATTATTCCATGAACTTCCTTCATGATTACATTCTAGATTTAAGGTAAGTATTTTACTTTATTTTACTCTTTTAAATTCTTGAAATTGTATAATTTGATTTTATATACAAGCAAAGACAACAAAGTTTGATTATAACTCTAATGGAGTTCGTAAGAAATTATAATCACCTGAAGTGGTAAAATTTCTATGTCTTGCCATGATCAAATTCATGTATGATTATGGGCACAAAAAGTGGAAACCCGTCCCATTGAATTTGCTCCATTCTCATTCCCTTAAGAGGTTTTGATAGCAGTATGTGATAAGTCTGAAAGAAGATAAAATTATCACTATGAATGTATCAATGGATGTGGACGTGGCAATAGACGAAATTATAATCGTCATCATTGTGATAATGAGAATAATAAGGATTCTCAAAATAATCCTTCACTCTGTGAAATTAATATTTGTCATCAATTTGACATGAGATTTTATAAAGCACATATAGATGATTATGGTCCATTCATGATGTGAATGTGACAATATCTGATTTATGAATACATATTCATTCTTGTAAGAATATGAATGTGCTAGTGGTAGTGAATATACCACACTCACCTCTAGAAGGAGGTTTGAGATGATATAAGAAAATAATGTTATTATTATGGCATGAATGGTCATTGGTCACGTACCTATTGCAAGCCAAAATATTTTGGCAATGTGATTATTAAAGAATAACATTAATGCAAGAAACATATCTTGCATATAATTTTGACCGTAACCATAATAGTATAACTTTCTCTTTAAAAGAGATATTCACCATATGGATGTTGATGAATATGTGATAGTACAAAATTAATTGAGAACTCTGCAAGAGCCAATTATACTATTTTGGAGAAACACAATTTATTACCAATAAGGTATTATGTTGTAGTAAGTCTCAAAGAAACTTATTGAGTTTCTAAAGTATTCGTGAAAGCGATTGGTTATATTGAGACTATAAATAAAGGAAAGATTTAATATCTTATATTACTACAACTTATAGCGCGGTGACATGTATGTGAAAAGCTACCCGCTTTATTCTCCAGTTTGTACTACATAAATAAAAGAATACCACAATAAAGTGGATATTTATTGATATAAAAACTCATATCATAATAAACTTGGAGTTTATTGATAATTGCACACGTCATGGTGTAAATTTGAAGTTTATCGATATTGATAATTTATTCAGTTGGCATAATTGGTTTAGCCATATTAATTTAAGTATGATGTGAAAAAATAATAGAGAATTCACATGGGTAAATATTGAAGAACTAGAAAGTTCTTTACGAATTCTCTTATATTGCTTGTTCTCATTAATTAATATACCAACTAAACTTGGGATTGAATCCCATGAATGCTGGAAATATCAAAGGTGAATATGGGCTCATTCACCTGCCATGTATACCACATAAGATGCATCTATGAGATGGTTACATGTGCGATTATTAATAACCCGCAACATGGTGCTTTGCGAGGTAACTTGCTCAATAATTTATTTTCGAGCATAATTTCCAGATTTTCTATTCAAGATAGTTTATCTTGATAAGTTGGTTTACATCACAACTGGTTTAGCAAAATGATTTATTGAGTGCCTCCACTTAATAGCTAAACAATTGCTTATGAGAACAAAGTTATCTATATCAGTTTGATATACGTTATATACGAAAGTATATTATTTTCTCCCCTCACAAGTGGTTCAGGGTCAGGAACCAAATAATTCCATCTTATTATTATTGATGTGCGGTGTATATTTTGATTAACACCATAACGCACAAAGGTGGATTCTCAAAGTTGAGGTAACAAGTTAGTTTTTCTAACATGAGGGGAGACATGATAAACAGTTGAGAAAAAGTTACGTGTAATGAATTATTATTTGTACATCTAGATCCCCGAATAAAATAATATGAACTTGAAGTTCATAAAAGGATAATTCATTTGCAATATATTGCAAAGCATGCTAGACGCATTTGCTGACCCAAAGAAAGTAACTATATTCTCATTGCAAATGCTCATATTAAGTCCTAGAAGGACAAAGTCTATAGTAGGCTTAAAGCATATAGACAAATCGGTTTCAAATAACACTTCTTGATAAAGAAGATGAGCAAATGATCAAAATGGTCATAATAAAGGAGGCAAGTGATCTAGAAGATCACATGACATAACACTTCATTAAATCTCATGAGAGATTCAAGTACCTAAAAATATGAATGAAGAGATCTCTATGTTATGTCTTTATGAAGAAAAAAAAAAAGAAGGTTGGAACCGATATAAAATGTTCGTTGACGACATCTATGATAGCGCTAGATATATATGAGGATCTTAAGTCTAGAGAAATAATTCAAGTAGAATTGGTTTCATACGAAAGACATGTAGTTTTGAACATGTAGTTCAAATACTTGAAAGTATAAAGTCAATGGTATGTGCAATCAGTTTTCGATATCTTATATGTCTAGCATGACATGAAAACTTGATATGCATCTAAAGTCTACTATATGGCTTATATGACTTAACTTATATAACAATCCCTGAAGGATTTAAATTGCTTAAAGCATATAGAATTCATGGTCATGAAGTACTACATCCTCAGTGCAATTTGTGTACAAATGTATCTTGCTGTAACTATATGCATGATAATATGATAGCAGGAGTTTTCACCTCTATGTGAAGATATTGAACTGACGATTCCAACAAGATCATATGAAGACAATTCATCTCTATCAAGAATGATGATTTCAAGGTGCAATATATTCATTCAAGTTAGTATGCCTGATTTGTTCATCAAATCACTACCAAAGATCTTTTGAAGATGGTGCACAAGATTGGAATGCAAATGCTTAAGGATGTGAATTGATGCTCTCATCAAGGGGAGTTAATACGCGTTGTACTCTTTTTCCCTTACAAGGTTTTGTCCCACTGGGTTTTCCTTGCAAGGTTTTTAACGAGGCAACCAAAAGGCGTATTGTAGATATGTGTACTCTTTTTCCTTCTCTAGAATTTTTTTCCCAATGGGTTTTATTTTAGTTAAGGTTTTAACGAGGCACATTATCTGTTGAATAGACATTCAAGGGGGAGTGTTATAAATAGAATTGTATTTATGGTGAATGTCTATATTTAGAGAGATTCTAGGGTTCATTGCTTGGTGGCTAAGTTACCTCTCCGAGGGTTCTATTCTATTGTAATTCATCCCAAAATCATAAGAAATTCTTCTCTCCCTACCTTTTTCTGCTGCAATATCTCTTGTTCGTTCAATTTATTGTTTATAATACAAGATTCTTTGTTTTTTCCCCCTTGTTTTACACACATTTTGATACGCTTTTTTGTAAGAGCAACTTGAGTATTGTATTAGGTGAAAAATATTATTACGTATTCACCATTAATACTTTTTGGGGATTTCAAAATTTTGGGGCCAAAGTAAAGGCTTTACTACCATTACCCTTTGAGCCACCTATGAAGCCAACAATAATATTCTTCGATCCTGTTCAATAGGTGCACCACTTAATTGCTTTTCCAAGTTCCTTGCCAACTGTTCTTGAAAATTTCTTAGTTGAATTATCTTGAATCTCTTCAATTTAGAAACAACGTAACTGTTTTCTCCTTTGAATTTGAATCTCCAAAAATTTGCCATGGCTCTGTGTCTTCGATTTTCGCTACTTCAATATCACCATCAGGTGGCAAAACTCCGCGATGAAACGTAAACGTTCCAGAAAGTCTATCAACTCAACATTCAGCGGGTGAAATCGAAAACACCATCGGGAGCTTGCTTTTTGGTGACATTCTATATGTACTTGTATTTACGTATATAATACACGAGAAGATAACAAAATTAGAGAATTGAACGTTCGATGAGTAATAAAGAACGAAAACGAACAATTAGATGAAGCTAATGAGTGAGAATGATGGAGATTATATAGAATGTTTACAAAAATATCCTTCTAGTTTTTGGATAACAACATGACACTACAAAAAATTCGGTGCAAAAACCGATCAAAAAATCGACAAAATTGGTCGGTAATGGCAGTAACTGTCCCAATAAACGCGACCATTTACGTGTGGCCGGTATTTTTGAAGGGTCGGAAGGGCCATACCGACAAAAGTTGGTCGAAATTACCGACCAACTTTGGTCGGTCAATTAAATTCAAAAAAAAATATTGCAAAAAGAAAACCGACCAAAGTTAGTCGGTATTTTAATTATGTTAATCAAAAGATTCACCATCCTGGGATCGAACCGGGGTTTGTACTGTGGGCAGGATACTATTCTACAACTAGACCATTGGTGCATCTTGTTTTAAAGGTCTGTCTTTTATTTGATTTATACTCTTAATTGATTTT
The DNA here is from genome assembly GCF_001879085.1 of Nicotiana attenuata. Classification (NCBI taxonomy): domain Eukaryota; kingdom Viridiplantae; phylum Streptophyta; class Magnoliopsida; order Solanales; family Solanaceae; genus Nicotiana; species Nicotiana attenuata. Next base: position 104,201 of record NW_017670593.1, read on the forward strand.
CGCACAGAAAATAACGCGACCAAAGTTGGTCGGTTTTATTTAAACAAATAAATTACGCGACCAAAGTTGGTCGGTTTATTTTTTAAAATGACCGGCCGATTAACCGACCAATTTTGGTCGTGGTTTTTTAATATTAATTTTAATTTATTTTAATTGAAAACTGACCAAAGTTGTCGGTTTTCTTAAAAAATAAATTCCGAGGACTCAAAAATTATTTCACGTATTTTTGTGCCAAAGAAAATCGTCAAGTTGGTCAGTTTCGTAAAATAAAATTAAAAAAAAATAATAATATTTTAAAAAACGACCAACTTTGATCAGTTTTTGGTCGCGTTTTTTTGACCGACCAAAGTTGGTCGGTCCGACCTTGTGCATTTTTTTGCCGATTTCTAGTAGTGTGAGCTATGATCTTGAGCTAAAAAGCCTTTGGAAACTAGAATTAGTTTAGGGTTTCGCGTGGAGTTGGTGGGAAATATAAATTAGATGTTATAATTAAGTTTTTAGTTTAAGTAAAATTATTTTGTTTTTCTTCATTGTTACCTTCTTAATTTACTAGAAACGTCAAAAAGAAAAACATATTTTTGAATACATCGCCGCTTTTACCACGCAGAATTATAATTAAAAGAAAAGTGAAAATTAACATTAATATAACGTGTTGGAACCAAATTTTCACCAATCAGAATATTGTTGCATCGACATTTCCAGAATTATCAGAAAAATAAAAAGAAGTCTCACCCCATCTCAACATATCATAACTTGATTTCCACGTAAAACTAATCATAAAATTAAGGGTCAATTCATAAGAATATCCACGTTTTTGCAAATTCATACTTAAACTATATACAATGTGATATTGCTATTAAGCTCCCTGGCCTAACTTTTTCAATTTAAACCCTCAATACGGACTGCTGTATGAACTTTTACACTCCTAAAGGGGTTTTGACACAGTTACCCACAAAAATAAAAACTATTTACCCTTGTCTACTCATTTGTTTTTCTACCCATAAACTAATTATATTTCCTCCCCATAGCAGTTTTTGTGGGGAATTTTTTCTTTTATTCTCCAATTGCTTTTTTATTTTCTATACTTCTTTTTTTTTTTTTTCCTTTTTTCTTTTCTTTTATCCTTTTCTTTTTTCCTCATATTTTCTTCCTATTGATTATTTTTCTCTTTTATTCATTTATTTTTGCCCAAATCGTATTATTGTTATTTTTATCATAACTTATTTCACACTCTAATTTGACTCCTCTTTAGTTTTTAATTTTTATTTTTTTTTTATTTCTTGTTTCTTTTTTAATTCCACGTGATTGCCATGCAAACCTTGATCTCCTTCCCTAACAAATATTAGTACATACTCTACCATTAGCAGTAACACCAAACCAGTGATGGAGCAAGACAATATAATCTACGCGCCACTAAATCTCCATATATACTAGTTAGAATAGAAATGATAATAAATATTAGAAATTGCAATAAAATATATAGTAGCAAAAGACTTATAGTACTATCTCCACAGATACCAATATGGTATACATGTAATACCAACAGAGTATATGATTGCTCTAGAATATTGCTAACAACTATCTGTGACTATACTACTGTACCAAAACATTAAAGGATACAATAAAAGTATGAGAAAATTACATGCTCGCATTGCAAGCTAAATATTCGCAAAGCAACTTGCTCATTCCATATACTAACGATGGTATATAGTTGTATGGGTCGTTCCAACAATTGCCTATAATTATAAAAAACTATTACATAATACACAATAATCTATATCCATCAGCACAAAATTTTTCAGCACTGCAAATCACGTTCAATATAAATAATTTTAGAATAGAATTCACTTTAAAATACAGCCAAAACAACCAAAATAAATGTTCAAACTACCATAAGATACCAATATGGCATATAACTATACCAACATGGTATACAGTTTTACTGGTTAATTTCCCGGCAACTATAGTGACTATACTACTATTACATAACACACATGCATAAAGAGAGAAAAAAAATAGTGTACCACATATTAATGTAATAAAGTATTTTCAAGATATTGAACTATATTATTCATTATATTAAAAGAAAAATCAAATATTGTACTAATAAATACAGCTAATACAACCAAAAAATGATTCAACTAGCATATGATACCAATATAGGATATAATTATACTAATAGGGTATATAGTTGGAAGAATTGTATACCAAAATGGTATATTTGTATACTATTTGAGTATACAATGCAAATTCGTCTTGTTCTCTTGTTCAACTAGATATTTCAACCCAAACTTCTAAAATCTACTACAAAATCTCCACCAAATTGACTAAAACTTTAGATACAACTCCAATCAACTTTCCAAACAAACCCATATAGGATCGGATCAAAAATAAATTAAAAACTCAAACAAACCAAGTTATGAGTTTCAAGCTTCAAGGTCCTTCAATGGTGGATTTGAATTTTTGTACAATAAAGTCAACCCACCCATAATCACTGAAAAAATGCAATAACAATTCACGAAAATCATGAATATCAGGTGATTTTTTTCGCATCTGAATAATTAATTGCGGTAACTATTAAAATCATGAAACACAGTATAGGAGCAAAGGGTGGTAAGAGGAACTTGGAACATCCCTGATAACCATGAGCATAATATTCAGGTGATGATGCGATGACGCCAGGTGGAGGAACTGGCTGAGGAAACCGATCAAAGGTTGATGTGGTGGGTAACTGGTAGGTGCTTGAAAAGTTCCATATTCAGGGGGAGGAGGCGGGTAAATAGTTTGGGCCACATGGTAGGAGTAGTAAATTAGGTTTAGGTATGGTATTTAAGGGTAAATAGTTTGAATTTAATGGGTATAAAGTGAGAGTATTTCTCTCCTCTAAAACCCCTCTAAATTGTGCCAGTGTCAATTCACATGTAATTATTTTGTAGACGCAAATAAATTCGTAGTTTTTAACGAAGAATTAACTTAAATAGCCGCTTATCTGAGCGTTAAATTTTAAATAACCCATGGATGTATAATATATGTATAAATCTATACATAATTATATGTAATCATTATATAATCCATGTATACTGGCTAAAAAAAACTTAAAAGTAAACAATAAAATTCGACAGATTATTTATATAAAATTCCTTTTTCTAATATACAAAAAGATACATAATTTAACAGTACATCACAAAATTACACCGTAAAAAAAAAAATCCAAATAAGAAAGAGTGTCTGAATTCCACCATTTCTATCTCCATTTCCACCATCCAAAGGAATTCAGGGTTACATTTGAGGGGGGGGGGGGGGGGGGAGAGAAGGGGTTTATTTCACCATTGATAGCTCAAACCAATGTTTTAAAAGGTGGGGGCGTGAGACGAGGCGTTTTACCTCTAACGAGGTGAGGCGTAAACTCTGAGACATGGGGCGTAAGTCCCACAAATCTTTAAATTTTACTGATTTCAAGAATTTTAAGATAGTATAAAATAAAAAAATAATTATAAAAATTATATTATAATTACGAAATTATAATAATTAATCTATTTAAAATATTTATAAATTATAATTCAACTATGAATAATACCAAAAGTATGACATATATCATAATATGCAAATTAGCTGCAACGTCGTTGTAACTCAAACATCAAAAGTAATGTATTCGATACGAAATCTTATATGTATCTCCTAATCTTGAAAGAATTTCAATATTATAATTGGATATTTTTCTTAAAATACTCTTTTTATTTAATATGCTTTCTATTTGAAAGAGACTTTACATAAAAATATAATTCATAATTTAAATATGATTCTCTAGCATCATTTATTTTTAAGTTTCAACAAGTTAATAAAGTGACACATATTTACCATACAATACATGATAACTAATTATTTGTAAATAGTTACTAGCTAATACTGACTATTAAATAATAAGCATTGTCTCTTGTAAAAAACAAATATTAGAAAAATAATTATAAAAATTATGGACTATTATATAGTAAAGACATAACAAAAGTTGATAAATAAATACCTTTTAAATGAAAGATTTATTAAAAATTAAATATCATAGCAGTCTTAGTGGATAACGTGCCATAATTTTTATTTTAATTATGACATAAAATACTCTCAACTTAATGATTTATGATTAAGAAAAATGTAATTTTGAATAGTAACTGATTTATTAAGCAAATTTGAGAATTTACAAGGTTAGTTGCATAGAATTGCATAAAGTTCTATTAGGCGAGCCTAGTACGCTAGGCGTAGGGCGTGTCCGGGGCGTATGCCCCGATGGCCAAGGCGTAAGTCTCACGGAACTAAGCCCCACACATAAGTCCAGGGGCGTTTTACGAGTGCTCCGCCCCGGGGTGAGCCCCGAGCGAGTCCCAATTCTGCCTTTTAAAACAGAGGCTCAAACAACCATTTCCTTCAACAACATTTATACACTCAAACAATTCCAAAGACACTATACTACACAACGACATTTGCAAAGTTTCTAATACTGTACTAAGCTTTTTCTGTTCCATTATCCTATCCATTTAAGTAGAGAATATGTAGTGGAAAATCAAAGATAATATTTCAGTGTATCACTCTTGGGAGAAGGAATAAAGTTGGGCAACAACACATTATTTGATTGTACGTTTGCCAGTTGTTTTTTTTTTTCTTTTTTAATGAAATTTCCCAGCGAATCTGGGTGTGTTGTATATATCTATAATAAAGGAGGGGGAGGGGGGCAGGGAATTTCCTTACCTCCATAGATTACAACACGGGGCAAAAGCACAGTCGGGTGATCAAATTATCAACCTCCGTGAAGGTACAAAGTATATCTAACTAACAAAAAAGTTCGCTTTATTGTACCTAGTTCTAACACTAGAAACTTGGAATTTGTCCAAAAGAAAGGGTCCTTTTGCTCCCCTGGGTAGTTGATTAAAGGAGAGGTAGATATTATTTTCCATAGCATTAGTTGCATACTTGCGAAAAGTTCGCCACTTGGTTAGCTTCCCTATAGCAATGAGTAGGAATGATATTGGCATGGTTCATGTACTGTGAGATCTCCTCCATAGTTCTTCGCAATTTGTAATGTTGAGGATGGTTGTTCTTCAACATATTTGTCACTAAAAGAGATTCAAGTTCGATTGTAAAATCAGTGACCCCATTTTGTAAGCACCATTTAATCCCGAACAATGCTGCCTGAGCTTCAGCTTCATTGTGGCTATCACATTTAGCTGGGATAGCATAGGCCATACAGAAGCCACCTTGATCATCTCTCAGCGTGCCACCGAGACCAGCTTTACCATTACCTTGAATATAGCTACCATTAGTATTTAACTTGAATGTTCCCTGGGGAGGCTTCAACCAAGTGACAATGATGGTCTCTTGAACATGTTTTAATTTTATCATATCGTCACAGAATTTGACCTAGGGCTATATCAGTTTGCATTTAGGGAAAGCTCTTTGTACAGCTGCTTGAATATTCCAAACTATCTGTTGCTTCATCTTGTAATAGTTGAATCTTTTTTGATCCCCATATCTGCAAGAACATCTAGCCTTCCAATCTCCCAGTGGAGTAATTTGAAGAATCTGTTTGTGGACTTCATTGTTGTATTTTTGTTTCCACCAGTGATTGAGCCATCCTCTGACAGGCATTTGCACATGTTTTATCCTCATCGGGTCACCAAGAAATTATATTCAACAGAAATTTTCTTCATAAATCTGTAACGTAACAAGAAAGGGAAACAAATATACAAAAAACTACAGGTTTGTCATGTTGCTGCAAACTACAGATCAAAAATTACAAGCTTAATTGTTATGTGGAGCAGACGTGGGACCAACCAATGGAAGATCAACACGGATGGCAGTTGCATGGCAACTCTAGGCTTGGCAGGGGCTGGTGGAATTGTTAGAAATAAAATTGGGCAGATGAGAATGGCATTCTCCAATCCTCTTCAATTCTCTACTAACAACTCAAAGGAAGTATTGACAGCCCTCTTTAGAGTCAGTTGGTGCTATCAGAATATTGAAGGTCTAATTTTAGAATTGGACTCACAACTAGTCGTGCAAATGATCAATGGTAGCTGTACAACTCCATGGAGACTGCATGAATCAGTTGAAAGCATCACAAAATTGGTCAGGTTGAGAAGAATTCAGATCCAACACTGTTATAGAGAAGGAAATGAGGTGGCACGTGCACTTGCTAAACACGCCACCACCTTGCAGACAAACACACTATTTTTTGAAGAAGCTCATCTACCCCCAACAGCGAGAGGAGCACTAAGAATGGATAGACTTCAGCTTCCATCATTTAGAATCAAGCAGAAGAAGTATTCGGGCTGGTGTTTTCATTCCCATTAGGATATGAGCTCTTGCTGAGCCACACAGGAAAGGAACTTTTCTCAATTCACGCCGTCTCAATGGCATAGAAGTAGAAGGTCTTAGGACCAGTAAATGTATAAAAGTGGCTGGTCACCACTTGTTATATTTGGTGTATTCTGTCAAGGAGGTTAAGGCAGCAAGTCCCCTCCTTGTAATGTTCCAGTTTAGCTATTATATATATGTGACGATGGTTCACTAAAAAAAATATATCATATCATCATACTATATTAAAAGTGGGAAGCACCAAAGTTAAAAGTCAATTTACAAATTTAACCATCAAAAACTGAGTGACTATTCTACCCTTCAACCAAACATTACTTCAAAAATATATTTGTACAAAAATATAGATACACATTCTAATAAAAATATTAAAAAATTAATTGGGCATTTAAGAGTTCCTTCAAATAATCAAGAATGTTTTTTTTCAATTCAACTTATGCATAAAAGTTCAAAAGTCACAAGGTAAACCGTTGCCATTAAGTAAAAAGTCCAAAAGCCTCACGTCCCTTGTAAAAATTTATCGTATTTCTTACGGATTATAACCATACCGTGCGAAAAAAAAAATTCTCGTTCCATCTCAGCACAAGAAAAGAAAACAAAAAGAAATGTGTCTAACTCTTTAAGAATCCGATCATATCACGAAGATATCGTGTTCATCTTAGAGAGTCTGGGCATAAAATAAGTGGTCAAGGAAGGTGGTGCTAGAGGTAGATCTTCTTCAACTAAAGGAGCAGCGAAGACCAAATAGACTGCATCCCTCCACATAAATTCTGATATCCTTGTGTTAGCTTTGTTGTAGAAAAGAAAATTTCTCTTGATCCTTATGATTTATATCATATGAAAAAGGTAAAATTAATTTAAATTGTGTCCTTACCTACAAAACCAATAAAACGAGACGCCTATAGTGTGTACTACGTTTTAGTTAAGTTTAGTATTGTACTAAAGTGACGTAAGGTAGTTTGGTAGGTAGTAACTAGTTGGACGTAGTAAGTTTTGAGGTAGGACTAGTAGTAGTTACGGTACGG
>NW_017670593.1:114059-137829 GCF_001879085.1 Nicotiana attenuata
TCAGCGCGTTGGAGGGATAATATCGATGTTCGGCTCAGAAATTTGCTATGGTCCTTGCTAAAGGAGAAGTGGCTTCACGAATGGTTGATCTGAGGAGTGGTTATGACTTCCTATATGTTTCATTTATCATTGGCAGTATACGGAAGTGTTGGAATGAGGCTTTATTTAATAAAAGGCTTATTATCGAAATTCGGATGTTTTGAGCAATTGCTGTGATTAGAAGTTATCGCTACAAGTGTTTGAGTTATGTGGTATGTCACGTAATTGCACCTGAGGTTGCAGGTATTGGTTATTACAGCTCGTTCGGGCTTATTCAGAGTATAAATGTGAGATTCTAATCTTGTAGATGATTTCAAAAGTGGAAATGTGGTTCTAAGGTTTATGGGCTAGGTTGGATAGCAAAATTTCAGTTGCATTGGGTTATCGGACCTATATGAGATAGGGTGACGTGGGATCACCCCGGGTATCTGCATGGTAAGGTTATACAGCGACTTGTTGGCTCTTGGAACATTTATGGGCACGTTCGAGGCCGAACGTATGTTTAAGTGGGGGAGGATGTAATGACCTGACCGGTCGTTTTGAGATTTTGCACTTCGCTCGCCAGTTCTCGGACAGACTAGCCCCGTGTGAGGTATTATGACTTATGTAAATCGTCGGTTTTGGATTCCAGGTTAATCGGAATAGATATGGAAGGATGATTCTCAGCTTGAGGCTTAATGTTTGAAAGATTTGATCAAGTTTTGACTTGTTGGCATATGACCTCGGATTGGAATTTTTATGATTTGGTTAGCTCCGTTAGCTGATCTGAGACTTAGGAGCGTGATCGGAATGTGTTTTGGAGGCCGGGGTAGATTTAGGCTTGAATTGGCAAAATTGGAATTTTGGCATTTTCCGGTTGATAGGTGTGATTTTGATATAGGGGTCAGAATGGAATTCCGGAAGTCACAGTAGGTCCGTTGTGTCTTTTGGGATGTGTGTGAAAAATTTCAGGTCATTCGGACGTGGTTTGATAGACTTTTTGATCGAAACCGTAATTTGAGAGTTTTTGGAATTCTTAGGCTTGAATCCGATGAAAAATTGGTGTTTTGATGTTGTTTTGAGCGTTCCAAAGGTTGGAACAAGTTTGAATGATGTCTTAGGATTGGTTGGCATGTTTGGTTGAGGTCCCGGCGCCCTCGGGTGTGTTCCGGGTGGGCCACGGATCATTTTTCCCTATGTTTGAACTGTTGTTCTGCTATCTGGTGTTTCCTTCTACGCGTTTGCATAGTACAATGTCAACCTGCCATATTTTCCTTCTATGCGATCGCATTGATTTATTCGCGATCGCGTAGCATAAAATTTGGACATTAGCATTTTCCTTCTATGCGATTGCATTAATTTGTTAGCGATCGCGTAGCACAAAATTTGGACAGTAGCATTTTCCTTCTATGCGATTGCATTGATTTGTTCGAGATCGTGTAGCACACTTTGGGCCAGAAACTATTTCTTCTATGCGATCGCATCTCTTCTCCCGCGATCACGATGTACAAATACCTGGGCAGTATTTAAATAGCCCATCTGCGACTTTTCTTCATTTTTTCACCATTTTTGAACGGGATTGAAGCATTTGAGAGTGATTCTTGAGGAAACCAAAGGGCAATCTCTTGGAGGTAAGATTCTTGACTTCATAACTCGTATATATGTGACTAAAGGCCTAATTAGTGGTGAAATTTTGGCGAAAATCAGTGCAAAATGGGTAATTAGGGCTTGAGATTTAGAGACCTTAAAATGGGTATTTGAGGGGCCAATTGAACTCAAATTTCAGTGTTCTTGGTATGTATAGACTCGTGGGAGGATGAGGATCATTTTGGCGTAAATTTTATCGAGTTCCGAGACGTGGGCCTGGGGGCCGGGTTTGGCCAATTTCGGGATTTTTTGTATAAATTGGATATTTTCGAGTGGACTTTGTTCCCTTAGCATATTTTGATGGTATGAATCTGCTTTTGGCTAGATTTGGAGCATTGGAGGCCGATTCGAGAAGCAAAGGCATCGTGGGCTATAGTTTGGACCGGATAGAGGTAAGTAATGATTGTAAATACTGTTATGAGGGTATGAAACCCCGAATTTCACATCGTTGTGCTACTTTGAGGTAACGCACATGCTAGATGACGAGCGTGGAGTCGTGCACCGCTGGGGATCGTGACTTGGTCCATCCCGTACGACTATTAAGTCGCGTATTTTACTTGCAAAATATTTGATATTGTTATATCTTCGAAAATATTATTGTGTTTGGGGCTGAATGCCGTGTCTAGGCCTTGTGCCGATTGTTTGGACCCTTAGGGGCTTTTACTACTATTTTTATCTCACTATTTTGATTTAATGTTTACACTCAGTCATGTTTTATTTATATTCTTACTGTTTTCATAACTCGGTTTTATTCACTCCTTCGATTTCATAAATGATTTGAGCCGAGTAATTATTTTACTGTTGCCCGTGTGGCTTGTGAGATTCTGACTGATTAAGCCCGAGGGCCTGTGTTGTGAGGATACTATGGGATCGAGCTGCGCGCCGCAGCATGTGGTACCGATAGTGATATATGAGAGGCCGAGGGCCAGATTTATTATGCCACGAGGTGGCTTGCGATTGATGCGAGGCCGAGAGCCTGTTGATTATGCCACGAGATGGCATAGTATTGCGCTTGGGCCGTAAGGGGCCCCTCCAGGAGTCTGTACACCCCCAGTGAGCGCGGGTACCCAGTGTGATGACCTTGTTTATTATGTGAGGCCGAGGGCCGGATTGATTATGCCACGAGATGGCTTGTTATTGCGCTTGGGCCGTAAGGGGCTCCTCCCGTACACCCCCAGTGAGCGAGGGTACCCAGTGTGTGTGATGTATTGTAGCCTGAGGGGCTGTTGTTGTTTCATATTGGAGCCCGAGGGGCTGTTCTTGACCCATGTTGCTCGAGGGGCGGTTATTGATTCATCTTATGCCCGAGGGGCTGATTACGAGTGATTGTGAGGTAACCCGAGGGGCTGGTTCTATTGATGTTATGCCCGAGGGGCGATTTATGGTACATATTTTGCCCGAGAGGCTGTTTACGTTTCGATCATTTTTACTCATTGATTTTATCACTCGTTTTGAAACTATTGAAAGTTGTTTTAAAACGTTTTAGTGAAACTGAGCTTGATTTACGAAGTAAATGATTTCTGTACTATTTTGGAAATGTGCTGTATTTGCTATAGCGTTATGACATGGCATACGTGTTTTCTTACTGCTCAGCTTTCATTTACTTTTATTACTTACTGAGTCGGCGTACTAGCCCTAAAATATTAAACGGTGAACTCATAGGGAAAGAGCATAATTGCAATAACTTATTTTTTGGACTACAATACCTTCTATGCTAATTTTTAATATTTAATATTTTAAAATTAATAAAATTTATCTATTAAATTCTTATTAAAAATATGTAAGAAGGTTTAATAAAGTTAATTTCATCAGAATTCTCCGTATTGGAAATACATTACCACTACATAATGTCCAATACCAAAAAAAAAAGTAATATTAAATGTACTTCATAAAGAGTTGAAATTGAGAAAAAAATATCCCCACGATAATATATTTTTATATTATGTTTGAATTATTTTTCTACTCAAATAATATCTTTTTATCAAAACTAAATGCCTCTTCCAAAACTAAATATCGTTTCCAATCGGCGCCTTCCGGGAAATGGCATGTGTCACTTTTTATAATGCTATGACATCCTTGATATATTTGCCAATGGTCATCCATTTGGTGCTAAATAATGCCAACAGTCACAAATCATTATTTTGAATTTTTCAAGGTTTTTTTTATAAGTATGATATTTATTTGTGAAATAAATAACGTAAGTTAAAGACAGAAGTGTAAGTAAAAACAATAATTATTATTGACTCTATTTAATAACTCAATAAAGGAAGGAACTCTTATCCATCCCTAGATTTTGCTTCACCTACAACTACCTTATTGAGCTTTATAATTATAAAATAAAAATTATCTGATAATTTACCAAGATATATACATATTATTAATCAAGGTATTTGATCCAAATATTACCTTTAAACATTATGAGAGTTGGCCATATCTTTTTAAAGCCTGTAACTTTTTCATTAACTTATTTTAATTTGTATATATTTTCATTCATAAATTTACTAATTAATACCAATGATTATTTTAACATTTTGGAATGTTTTTTTTTCAATTCAACTTATGCTTAAAAGTTCAAAAGTCACAAGGTAAACCGTTGCCATTAAGTAAAAAGTCCAAAAGCCTCAGGTCCCTTGGAAAGACATCCAATCCGTTTTTGTCTTGTAAAACAAATATAAGAACAACAAAAATCTTCATATTATGCCAAGCATTCAGCAATAATATCACCTTACTTCATCGTTTGATCTCCTCTCCTCCTCTTCATCTTTTTCTTGTGTGTCTGCATTAGCTTGTAAAAATTTATTGTATTTCTTACGAATTATAACCATACCGTGTAAAAAAAAAATTCTCGTTCCATCTCAGCACAAGAAAAGAAAACAAAAAGAAATGTGTCTAACTCTTTAAGAATCCGATCATATCACGAAGATACCGTGTTCATCTTAGAGAGTCTGGGCATAAAATAAGTGGTCAAGGAAGGTGGTGCTAGAGGTAGATCTTCTTCAACTAGAGGAGCAACAAAGACCAAATAGACTGCATCCCTCCACATAAATTCTGATATCCTTGTGTTAGCTTTGTTGTAGAAAAGAAAATTTCTCTTGATCCTTATGATTTATATCATATGAAAAAGGAAAAATAATTTAAATTGTGCTTCCTCAAAACCATAAAACGGAGCCCATAGTGTGCACTTTTGTAAGTTTAGTATTGCTAAAATGCAAGGATTTGGAGGTGTAACATTGGCAGAAGTTTTGAGAGGCATGATTGAAGGACCTTTTCAGGTTGCCTAGTTGGGAAGTGAGGTAGATTTCACGTTGCGATATGAGTTCATACTCAGGAAGATTAAGTGACTGCGTGATGTTTATGGCGGTGGAAGGGTATAAGAAATGTTAGTTTGAGGCGAAGCAGGTGGGTTATCTCCTGCGGAGTGTTCTGAACTCTGTGTGATCCTTATGTTGTTTGTTGGAAGACCTCTTGTACCAGTGAATATATGTGTTACAATTTACATTTTGACCGCTTCAGAGAGTGGGCTTGACTGTTACGAGGATGAATGCGAGATTTGCAGAAGATTTGAAGTACTAGATGAGCTGTGTTGCACGAGCTTATGAGGGATTTAGTTTAATCTCACTATGGTATTATGGCAGTAATAGAGTATGTTCATTATAAGTTATTGTGTGTTTTGATCTATGGCTTCGAGCCAAGTGGGGGAGTCTGCTATTGATTAGTTGATGGCACGGTTATGTGCTATAATGGTTCCAGTTGGAGGCGTACTGGTGAATCGATTATGGCTTACGAAGGTTGAGATCGAGGATGGCACGAGTAGAGGATATTTCAATAAAGGTTATGTTATGCTTTATAGGTGTATGAGAATAGCGGAACGACGTGGGTTGTATTGGTAAAGGATGCACGGTGCATAGAACAGGAAGTTGCTTGGTTGCATTAAGGTGAGGTTACACTCTGCAGTGTTGGAGTGCTTTTGGAGCACTGGTCGCCTGGTCCGTTTGATCGGTCTAATTGTGGATTGAGTAGAGTAGATGACTCTCGAGAATGGTTCTAATGGGTTCAAGATTTTACATGTAATAATTGGAGATTTTCAAGTTATATATTTGTCTAGGAACTGAGGTTTGTTTTGGAGGGTGTCAAGACTCGTGGTATTTCTATATCATTATGGGATTCTATATATCAGCATCAAGAAGGTAAAGGTAATGGCTTTGGATTCGCAGAAAGTCCCTTCAGGGTAGGTATTTTGAATGTGGTCCTTTTGGGAATATTTAAGAGAGTATTCAGCGTCTTATGAGCCTTAGATGGTGTGGTTTTATGCTTGGGTCTCGTACGGTGAGTCTGGGTTGAGGAATTGTGGTGTTGTAGCTTGGTTGAGTTAGAAGGAGTCAGTCATGATGGTTCGGTTTTGCGCAAAAGGGGATTCGTAGAGTTCTTGATAATTTCTACCATGGTTAGAGATGTATAATTTTTGCTGGCATGAGGAGCATGAGAGGTATAGTGATTTTCTCCTAGATGGGATCAAATGGAAAGTTCTTGACTAGTTGAGTATATATTTGACTGTGGCTTGGAAGGGATTATGAAGTTCTCATATTTATCATAGGATGGCATGGTATATGTGGTATGTTGTGTAGGGTTGAGATTGGCATGTGTAAGGTCACAGTTCAGTTCTGAAAGAAAGGTCATCAATTCTTAGACAGCACGGGCAGTTTCAGATGACTAGGTAAATGATATTACTAAATGGTGTGTCTTGATAAGGGTATACACTTCAGAAAAAGGGGAATGTGTCTGAATTAAGGATACTTCATTAGTATTGTGGCACTCTCTTATTGGATCGACTGTCGATATTCAAGTTGGCTTGGTAGCACAGAAGAATTATAGGAGTATCCCTCGTGGAATGATCGAGTATCGGATGTGTGTTAGATGTGCGGGCAGTGTAGCTGGGATCAGATATGGTGATTCGTGTGCTTTACGGATTGGGAGACTGAGAGTTTCTGTGATTAGATGGCTTTATGGTTATGGACTGTGAGAAAATAGCTAAGGTTGGTCAGGGGGTAGTAGGTGCTATGATTCAGTCATTGTGAACCTTCAAAGAGTTAATTATCTACTTTGGGTGACCAGAGTTGATTTGGGGTTCATTGGTAGGTCCAACATGGATGTGTGTTCTGCACCTGGTCAGATTTGTTTACTCCAAACTGCTATTATTGAGAGATGTGCCATTCGATTGTTATTGAGCTTATTCATGATCTATGAGTTACTCTCCTGTGATATGAGGAGTTGAGATTTGGTAGTTATATGCACACATGGTGCGGTTTTGTTTGGGCTTTATAGCGGGATTTGAACGAGACGGGTATTTGGGTGTTGCATGATTTGTTGCACATTGGATATGTTCTTTCGGACTGGTGTGGCATTGCGTCGTTTGCTTCTCCATGGTTATGGAGATTCACTTTTGGGTGCTAGGCATCAAATTGCACTTGGTTGTCGATTTTGAGCATAGTGACTGGAGGTGTCTCATGTGGGCCAGTGTTTGGATAGGGTTGCGCATTTCAGCAAAGTTATGTGGAGGTATGATCCTTCGGGCTAGATTCGTGTGTTCTGTTTCTGCGAGGTGTTACGGGTTCTCAGCATTTGGTGTGGTGGTACTGGTGAGCTTGTGGTACAGCTCTCTCATTTGAGTCATTTTCATGATTTGAGTACGTTCAGATTGTTGCTTATTGGTGCGCGGATTGCACGAGTTGTGGCTTTAGATTGTATTGGTGTGTCATGTTACCAGAGTAGTTGTGCCGGAATTAGATGAGATTGTTGGGATCTAGAATGTATACAAACGGATTCGATTTCAGCGCGTTGGAGGGATAATATCGATGTTCGGCTCAGAAATTTGCTATGGTCCTTGCTAAAGGAGAAGTGGCTTCACGAATGGTTGATCTGAGGAGTGGTTATGACTTCCTATATGTTTCATTTATCATTGGCAGTATACGGAAGTGTTGGAATGAGGCTTTATTTGATAAAAGGCTTATTATCGAAATTCGGATGTTTTGAGCAATTGTTGTGATTAGAAGTTATCGCTACAAGTGTTTGAGTTATGTGGTATGTCATGTAATTGCACCTGAGGTTGCAGGTATTGGTTATTACAGCTCGTTCGGGCTTATTCAGAGTGTAAATGTGAGATTCTAATCTTGTAGATGATTTCAAAAGTGGAAATGTGGTTCTAAGGTTTATGGGCTAGGTTGGATAGCAAAATTTCAGTTGCATTGGGTTATCGGACCTATATGAGATAGAGTGATGTGGGATCACCCCCGGGTATCTGCATGGTAAGGTTATACAGCAACTTGTTGGCTCTTGGAACATTTATGGGCACGTTCGAGGCCGAACATATGTTTAAGTGGGGGAGGATGTAATGACCCGACCGGTCATTTTGAGATTTTGCACTTCGCTCGCCAGTTCTCGGACATGACTAGCCCCGTGTGAGGTATTATGACTTATGTAAATCGTCGGTTTTGGATTCCAGGTTAATCGGAATAGATATGGAAGGATGATTCTCAGCTTGAGGCTTAATGTTTGAAAGATTTGATCAAGTTTTGACTTGTTGGCATATGACCTCGGATTGGAATTTTTATGATTTGGTTAGCTCCGTTAGCTGATTTGAGACTTAGGAGCGTGATCGGAATGTGTTTTGGAGGCCGGGGTAGATTTAGGCTTGAATTGGCAAAATTGGAATTTTGGCATTTTCCGGTTGATAGGTGTGATTTTGATATAGGGGTCAGAATGGAATTCCGGAAGTCACAGTAGGTCCGTTGTGTCTTTTGGGATGTGTGTGAAAAATTTCAGGTCATTCGGACGTGGTTTGATAGACTTTTTGATCGAAACCGTAATTTGAGAGTTTTTGGAATTCTTAGACTTGAATCCGATGAAAAATTGGTGTTTTGATGTTGTTTTGAGCGTTCCGAAGGTTGGAACAAGTTTGAATGATGTCTTAGGATTGGTTGGCAAGTTTGGTTGAGGTCCCGGGGGCCTCGGGTGTGTTCCGGGTGGGCCACGGGTCATTTTTCCCTATGTTTGAACTGCTGTTCTGCTATCTGGTGTTTCCTTCTACGCGTTCGCGTAGTACAATGTCAACCTGCCATATTTTCCTTCTATGCGAACGCATTGATTTGTTCGCGATCGCGTAGCACAAAATTTGGACAGTAGCATTTTTCTTCTATGCGATTGCATTGATTTGTTCGCGATCGCGTAGCACACTTTTGGGCCAGCAACTATTTCTTCTATGCGATCGCATCTCTTCTCCCGCGATCACGATGTACAAATACCTGGGCAGTATTTAAATAGCCCATCTGCGACCTTTCTTCATTTTTTCACCATTTTTGAACGGGATTCAAGCTTTTGAGAGTGATTCTTGAGGAAACCAAAGGGCAATCTCTTGGAGGTAAGATTCTTGACTTCATAACTCGTTTATATGAGATTAAAGGCCTAATTAGTGGTGAAATTTTAGGGAAAATCAGTGCAAAATGGGTAATTAGGGCTTGAGATTTAGAGACCTTAAAATGGGTATTTGAGGGGCCAATTGAACTCAAATTTCAGTGTTCTTGGTATGTATAGACTTGTGGGAGGATGAGGATCATTTTGGCGTAAATTTTATTGAGTTCCGAGACGTGGGCCCGGGGGCCGGGTTTGGCCAATTTTGGGATTTTTGGTATAAATTGGATATTTTCGAGTGGACTTTGTTCCCTTAGCATATTTTGATCGTATGAATCTGCTTTTGGCTAGATTTGGAGCATTGGAGGCCGATTCGAGAAGCAAAGGCATCTCGGGCTATAGTTTGGACCGGATAGAGGTAAGTAATGATTGTAAATACTATTCTGAGGGTATGAAACCCCGAATTTCACATCGTTGTGCTACTTTGAGGTGACGCACACGCTATATGATGAGCGTGGGGTCGTGCACCGCTGGGGATCGTGACTTGGTCCATCCCGTACGACTATTAAGTCGCGTATTTTACTTGCAAACTATTTGATATTGTTATATCTTGGAAAATATTATTGTGTTTGGGGCTGAATGCCGTGTCTAGGCCTTGTGTCGATTGTTTGGACCCTTAGGGGCTTTTACTACTATTTTTATCTCACTATTTTGATTTAATGTTTACACTCAGTCATGTTATATTTATATTCTTACTATTTTCATAACTCAGTTTTATTCACTCCTTTGAATTTATAAATGATTTTAGCCGAGTAATTGTTTTACTGTTGCCCGTGTGGCTTGTGAGATTCTGACTGAGTAAGCCCGAGGGCCTGTGTTGTGAGGATACTATGGGATCGGGCTGCGCGCCGCAGCATGTGGTACCGATTGTGATATATGAGAGGCCGAGGGCCAGATTTATTATGCCACAAGGTGGCTTGCGATTGATGCGAGGCTGAGAGCCTGTTGATTATGCCACGAGATGGCATAGTATTGCGCTTGGGCCGTAAGGGGCCCCTCCAGGAGTCTGTACACCCCCAGTGAGCGTGGGTACCCAGTGTGATGACCCTGTTTATTATGTGAGGCCGAGGGCCGAATTGATTATGCCACGAGATGGCTTGTTATTGCGCTTGGGCCGTAAGGGGCTCCTCCCGGAGTCTGTACACCCCCAGTGAGCGTGGTACCTAGTGTGTGTGATGTGTTGTAGCCTGAGGGGTTGTTGTTGTTTCATATTGGAGCCCGAGGGGCTGTTCTTGACCCATGTTGCCCGAGGGGCGGTTATTGATTCATCTTATGCCCGAGGGGCTGATTACGAGTGATTGTGAGGTAGCCCGAGGGGCTGGTTCTATTGATGTTATGCCCGAGGGGCGATTTATGGTACATATTTTGCCCGAGAGGCTGTTTACGTTTCGATCATTTTTACTCATTGATTTTATCACTCGTTTTGAAACTATTGAAAGTTGTTTTAAAACGCCTTACTGAAACTGAGCTTGATTTACGAAGTAAATTATTTCTGTACTATTTTGGAAATGTACTGTATTTGCTATAGCGTTATGACGTGGCATACGTGTTTTCTTACTGCTCAGCTTTCATTTACTTTTATTACTTACTGAGTTGGCGTACTAGCCCTAAAATGAGTTGGCGTACTAGCCCTAAAATATTAAACGGTGAACTCATAGGGAAAGAGCATAATTGCAATAACTTATTTTTTGGACTACAATACCTTCTATGCTAATTTTTAATATTTAATATTTTAAAATTAATAAAATTTATCTATTAAATTCTTATTAAAAANAGCATAGCATATAGCACATGTATTAGTTAGTTAGTCACGTGTCTTTTCCTGTTAGATGACAGCTGTTACTGAGCTGTCAATTAGTTAGTTGGTTAACTTAAAGATAGTTGTAGTTAGGTGTATAAAATGTACTGATCATCTTCTTCAATAGAGCAGTTGTTCATTTTCTCCCTCAGGCGAGTCTCTCTATCAAAACTTCTGCCAATGTTACACCTCCAAATCCTTGCATTTTAGCAATACTAAACTTACAAAAGTGCACACTATGGGTTCTGTTTTATGGTTTTGAGGAAGCACAATTTAAATTCTTTTTCCTTTTTCATATGATATAAATCATAAGGATCAAGAGAAATTTTCTTTTCTACAACAAAGCTAACACAATGATATCAGAATTTATGTGGAGGGATGCACTCTATTTGGTCTTTGCTTGTCACGACCCGGATTTTTCACCCTCGGGAGTCGTGATGGCGCTTACTAATATTAGCTAGGCAAGACAATTATTTGAACAATTTACCTGTTTACCCATTTTTTATTCTTTAACAATTACGAAGATATAACATTTTAACAGCGGAATTTAACATAAGCGGAAGAAAAATAATAAGCTATCTGAACATGAATATCTAATACAACGGTTGAGTCTCAACTACCCAGAATTGGTGTCACAGTTTCGCAGACGGTCTAAGAATACTACAAATAATGGTCTGAAAGAAATAAATACAACACTGTCTCTGGAAATACATAAAAGAAACAGGAATAGTAGATGGAAGAAGACGGCAAGGCCTACGGACGCTTGCCCTCTACTTCGGGTCGCCTGATGAACAAGAATCAGCAATTCGACTGCGCTCCAAAGTCTACAACACTGGAGTCTGCACAAAAGAGTGCAGAGTGTCGTATCAGCACAACCGACCCCATTTGCTGGTAAGTGTCTAGCCTAACCTCGGCGAAGTAGTGACGAGGCTAGGACCAGACTACCAAATAAACCTGTGCAGTTGTATAATATACAACGGAAAGTAAAACAGAAATAAATAAATAAATATGGGAGCGGGAAACATGCTTCGGGGAATAACAGATAAAACAGAATCTCAAGAGAATTATCAGGAAACCAAAATTCAACTTCTAACAAGGATAAGGAAAACAAAGGCAGATTTCACTCTCGGTTCACAACTCGTTGCAGGCGTACAACCCGATCCCATTTCTCATATCTTGTGGTAGGCGTACCACCCGCTCCCATTTCATTATATCTTGTGGTAGACGTACCACTCGTTCCCATTTTATTAAATCTCGTGGTAGGCATACCACCCGATCCCATTTTATTATATCTTGTGGTAAGCGTACCACCCGCTCCCATTTCATTAAATCTCATGGTAGGCGTACCACCCGATCCCATTTTATTATATCTCGTGGTAGGCGTACCACCCGCTCCCATTTTATTATATCTCGTGGTAGGCGTACCACCCGCTCCCATTTACAAGCCAACACAAAATCACAAGGAATCCCGGCAAGGGAACAAAAGCAACATAATAACTTCCCGATAAGGGAACAACAATATCAAGACAAACATCCCGGCAAGGGAGAATCAGCTATAACCAATCCTATCTCAACTCCTACTCAGCTATACCCAAACTTGTTCCAACATCTAACTACCTCAGTTATAACTAAACTTGTCACAACACCTAACTACCTCGGCCATACCCAAACTTGTTCTAACATCTAACTACCTCAGCTATAACCATAATCCTTACCTAACACAAAGAATCATCAACCTAAGTATCCGTAATATCAGTTAAGAACACAATGCAAGGGAACCACAACTCAACAACAGCCCGGCAAAGGGGCAACATAATGATCTCTTCTCTTTCTCACTTTTACTTCACAATTTACTTCACAACTCGAGCCACTGCTCTAGAGGTTCAATTATCACTTATACTATCACAATTACAAATAGAGCCAACGCTCCTCAATGTTCGTAGGTCACAATTCTTTTCACAAGTCTACACAACAAATAGAAATTTTCACCAAGGCATGAATAATACAACGAAATTATCGAAATCACAATATAAGACTCACGGTCATGCTCGACACTAATGTATAGATACTCGTCACTATGCCTATACGTTGTACTCAACAAGAAGCAATTAGAAAATAAGACACAACTCCTAATCCCTCAAGCTAAGGTTAGACCAAACACTTACCTCGATGCCCCGAACACAACTCAAGTTTCAATTATAGCTTTACCCCTTGATTCCTCCGCCAATTCGCTCGTATCTAGCCTTGGTGAAAATTTCTTATATTATTCTTGATTTCGTTATATTGTGATTTCCATGATTTCGTTGTATTATTCATGCCTTGGTGAAAATTTCTATTTGTTGTGTAGACTTGTGAAAAGAATTATGACCATTAACATTGAGGAGCGTTGGCTCTAGTTGTAATTGTGATAGTATAAGTGATAATTGAACCTCTAGAGCAGTGGCTCGAGTTGTGAAGTTAATTGTGAAGTAAAAGTGAGAAAGAGAAGAGATCATTATGTTGCCCCCTTGCCGGGCTGTTGTTGAGTTGTGGTTCCCTTGCATTGTGTTCTTAATTGATATTACGGATACTTAGGTTGATGATTCTTTGTGTTAGATAAGGATTATGGTTATAGCTGAGGTAGTTAGATGTTGGAACAAGTTTGGGTATGGCCGAGGTAGTTAGGTGTTGTGACAAGTTTAGTTATAGCTGAGGTAGGTAGATGTTGGAACAAGTTTGGGTATAGCTGAGTAGGAGTTGAGTTAGGATTGGTTATAGCTGATTCTCCCTTGCCTGAATGTTTGTCTTGATATTGTTGTTCCCTTATCGGGAAGTTATTATGTTTCTTTTGTTCCCTTGCCGGGATTCCTTGTGATTTTGTGTTGGCTTGTAAATGGGAGCGGGTGGTACGCCTACCACGAGATATAATAAAATGGGAGCGGGTGGTACGCCTACCATGAGATATAATGAAATGGGATCGGGTGGTACGCCTACCACGAGATATCATGAAATGGGAGCGGGTGGTACGCCTACCACAAGATTTAATGAAATGGGAGCAGGTGGTACGCCTACCACAAGATATAATGAAATGGGATCGGGTGGTACGCCTACCACGAGATTTAATGAAATGGGAGCGGACCACAAGATATAATGAAATGGGAGCGGGTGGTACGCCTACCACAAGATATGAGAAATGGGATCGGGTTGCACGCCTGCAACGAGTTGTGAACCGAGAGTGAAATCTGCCTTTGTTTTCCTTATCCTTGTTAGAAGTTGAATTTTGGTTTCCTGATAATTCTCTTGAGATTTTGTTATATCTGTTATTCCCCGAAGCATGTTTCCCCCTGCCATCTTTATTTGTTTATTTCTGCTTTACTTTCCGCTGTATATTATACAACTGCACAGGTTTATTTAGTAGTCTGGTCCTAGCCTCGTCACTACTTCACCGAGGTTAGGCTAGACACTTACCAGCACATGGGGTCGGTTGTGCTGATACTACACTCTGCACTCTTTTGTGCAGACCCCAGTGTTGTAGACTTTGGACCGCAGTGGAATTGCTAATTCTTGTTCATCAGGCGACCCGAGGTAGTCCTGCAGGCGTCCGTAGGCCTTGGCGTCTCCTTCCATCTACTATTCCTGTTTCTTTCATGTATTTCCAGAGACAGTGTTGTATTTATTTCTTTCAGACCATTATTTGTAGTATTCTTAGACCGTCTGCGAAACTGTGACACCAGTTCTGGGTAGTCAAGACTCAACAGTTGTATTAGATATTCATGTTCAGATAGCTTATTGTTTTTCTTCCGCTTATGTTAAATTTCGCTGTTAAAATGTTATATCTTCGTAATTGTTAAAGAATATAAAATGGGTAAAAAGATAAATTGTTCAAAAAATTGGCTTGCCTAGCTCACATTAGTAGGCGCCATCACGACTCCCGAGGGGGAGAAATACGGGTCGTGACATTGCTGCTACTCTAGTTGAAAAAGATCTACCTCTAGCACCACCTTCCTTGACCACTTATTTTATGCCCAGACTCTCTAAGATGAACACGATATCTTCGTGATATGCTCGGATTCTTAAAGACTTAGACACATTTCTTTTTGTTTTCTTTTCTTGTGCTGAGATGGAACGAGAAATTTCTTTTTCACACGGTATGGTTAAAATCCGTAAGAAATACAATAAATTTTTACAAGCTAATGCAGACACACAAGAAAAAGATAAAGAGGAGGAGAGGA
Source organism: Nicotiana attenuata (assembly GCF_001879085.1). NCBI lineage: Eukaryota > Viridiplantae > Streptophyta > Magnoliopsida > Solanales > Solanaceae > Nicotiana > Nicotiana attenuata. Next base: position 129,198 of record NW_017670593.1, read on the forward strand.
GATCAAACGATGAAGTAAGGTGATATTATTGCTGAATGCTTGGCATAATATGAAGATTTTTGTTGTTCTTATATTTGTTTTACAAGACAAAAACGGATTGGATGTCTTTCCAAGGGACCTGAGGCTTTTGGACTTTTACTTAATGGCAACGGTTTACCTTGTGTACTTTGAACTTTTAAGCATAAGTTGAATTGAAAAAAAAACAATTACCANTTGATATTACGGATACTTAGGTTGATGATTCTTTGTGTTAGGTAAGGATTATGGTTATAGCTGAGGTAGTTAGATGTTGGAACAAGTTTGGGTATGGCCGAGGTAGTTAGGTGTTGCGACAAGTTTAGTTATAGTTGAGGTAGTTAGATGTTGGAACAAGTTTGGGTATAGCTGAGTAGGAGTTGAGTTAGGATTGGTTATAGCTGATTCTCCCTTGCCGGGATGTTTGTCTTGATATTGTTGTTCCCTTATCGGGAAGTTATTATATTGCTTTTGTTCCCTTGCCGGGATTCCTTGTGATTTTGTGTTGGCTTGTAAATGGGAGCGGGTGGTACGCCTACCACGAGATATAATGAAATGGGAGCGGGTGGTACGCCTACCACGAGATATAATGAAATGGGATCGGGTGGTACGCCTCCCACGAGATGTAATGTAATAGGAGCGGGTGGTACGCCTACCACGAGATTTAATGAAATGGGAGCGGGTGGTACGCCTACCACAAGATATAATGAAATGGGATCGGGTGGTACGCCTACCACGAGATTTAATGAAATGGGAGCGGGTGGTACGCCTACCATAAGATATAATGAAATGGGAGCGGGTGGTACGCCTACCACAAGATATGAGAAATGGGATCGGGTTGCACGCCTGCAACGAGTTGTGAATCGAGAGTGAAATCTGCCTTTGTTTTCCTTATCCTTGATAGAAGTTGAATTTTGGTTTCCTGATAATTCTCTTGAGATTCTGTTTTATCTGTTATTCTCCGAAGCATGTTTCCCCCTTCCATCTTTATTTGTTTATTTCTGCTTTACTTTCCGCTGTATATTATACAACTGCACAGGTTTATTTGGTAGTCTGGTCCTAGCCTCGTCACTACTTCGCCGAGGTTAGGCTAGACACTTACCAGCACATGGGGTCGGTTGTGCTGATACTACACTCTGCACTCTTTTGTGCAGACCCCAGTGTTGTAGACTTTGGACCGCAGTGGAATTGCTGATTCTTGTTCATCAGGCGACCCGAGGTAGTCCTGCAGGCGTTTGTAGGCCTTGGCGTCTCCTTCCATCTACTATTCCTGTTTCTTTCATGTATTTCCAGAGACAGTGTTGTATTTATTTCTTTCAGACCATTATTTGTAGTATTCTTAGACCGTCTGCGAAACTGTGACACCAGTTCTGGGTAGTCGAGACACAACAGTTGTATTAGATATTCATGTTCAGATAGCTTATTGTTTTTCTTCCGCTTATGTTAAATTCCGCTGTTAAAATATTATATCTTCGTAATTGTTAAAGAATATAAAATGGGTAAAAAGGTAAATTGTTCAAATAATTGGCTTGCCTAGCTCACATTAGTAGGCGCCATCACGACTCCCGAGGGTGGGAAATCCGGGTCGTGACAAGTTGGTATCAGAGCTCTAGGTTACATGGGTCTCACAGTTCACAGACAAGCTTAGTAAAGTCTAAGGGATCGGTACGGAGACGATTGTATTTATCCCCCAGAGGCTACAAAGTTATGTAAAGTTTCACTTCTATTCTTCCCTGTCATGCGATTTTGTTCTCTCAATGCTAAGTTCAAACCTCTACTCTTGTTCTTTCGCGAATGGTGAGGTCATGTACCGCTTCTTCAGCGGATCAGCCACAGACCAGTGATAGATCAGCTACGTCTTCGGAGGCTTTGTGGAGGTTGGATAAGTTTCACCAAGCTCTTCACTACTACTTTCAGCGGTGCATCTACTGAGGATCCCTAGGATTGTCTAGGCTGCTGTCACGAGGTTCTCAGGAACATGGGGATAGTTGAGACCAATGGGGTCGATTTTGCCACTTTTCGCTTGTCTGGATCCGCCAAGACTTGGTGGAGAGATTATTGCTTAGCTAGACCAGCCGGATCGCCAGCTTCGACTTGGGAGCAATTCACGCAGCTATTTCTGGAGAAGTTTCTCCACATCACTCAGAGAGAGGTATTAGAGGGAGAGGTAGAGGTATTAGAGGTGGAGGTAGAGATGCTAGAGGTGGAGGTAAAGGTATTAGAGGTGGAGGTGCAGGTATTGTTCTGGTTTGTGGTAGAGAAGCTTCGGTTTTATTTTGTGCCGTATCTGGTCATGCCTATTGATTCTTTGAGTGCCCCTGTTTATGTGTCTACGCCGGTGGGTGATTCTATTGTGGTGGATCGCGTCCATTATTCATGTATAGTGGTTATTGGAGGTCTTGAGACTCATGTAGATTTTCTTCTTCTTGACATGGTCGATTTCGATGTTATATTGAGGATGGACTGGTTATCACCTGACCATGCTATCTTGGACTGTCATGCCAAGACTGTGACCTTAGCTTTACCGGGTTTGCCTCGTTTAGAGTGGGGAGGGACTACTGGTCATTCTACCAGTAGTGTTATCTCTTATGTGAAGGCTCGGCGTATGGTCGAGAAGGGGTGTTTGGCGTATTTGGTATATGTTCGTGATTCTAGTGCTGAGGTTCCTTCCATAAATTCCGTGCCCATTGTTCGTGAGTTTCCTGAGGTTTTCCCTTCAGACCTGGCGGGTATGCCACCCGATAGGGATATTGACTTTTGCATTGATTTGGCTCCAGACAGTCAGCCCCTTTCTATTCCGCCGTATCGTATGGCCCCGCCTGAGTTGAAAGAGTTGAAGGAGCAGTTGCAAGACTTGCTTGAGAAGGGTTTCATTAGGCCTAGTGTTTCGCCTTGGGGTGCGCCGGTGTTGTTTGTTAAAAAGAAGGATGGGTCAATGAGAATGTGTATTGATTACCGGCAATTGAACAAGGTTACAATCAAGAATAAGTATCCGCCCGAGGATTGATGATTTGTTCGATCAGCTTCAGGGTACCAAGGTATTTTTAAAGATTGACTTGAGATCTGACTACCATCAGTTGAGGATTAGGGCATCTGATGTCCCTAAGACAGCTTTCCGCACTCGGTACGGGCATTATGAATTCTTAGTGATGTCATTCGGGTTGACAAATGCCCCAGCAGCTTTCATGGATTTAATGAACCGAGTGTTCCGGCCTTATTTGGATTCGTTCGTGATAGTCTTCATTGATGATATATTGATATATTCCCGCAGCCAGGAGGAGCACGAGCAGCACCTCAGAGTGGTTCTTCAGACTCTGAGAGATAGTCAGTTATATGCCAATTCTCAAAGTGTGAGTTTTGGTTGAGTTCAGTTGCTTTTCTGGGTCATGTTGTGTAAGTAGAGGGTATTCAGGTTGATCCAAAGAAGATTGAGGCAGTCAAGAACTAGCCTCGACCAGCATCAGCTACAGAGATTCGGAGTTTCTTGGGATTGGCAGGCTATTATCGTCCGTTCGTGGAGGGGTTTTCATCTATCGCAGCCCCGATGAACAGGTTGACCCAGAAGGGTGCCCAGTTCAAATGGTTGGACGAGTGTGAGGCGAGGTTTCAGAAGCTCAAGACAGCTCTGACTACGGCACCGGTGTTGGTTTTGCCCACAGGTTCAGGGCCTTATTCAATTTATTGTGATGCATCTCGTATTGGGCTTGGTGCAATGTTGATGCAAGATGGCAAGATCATTGCTTATGCTTTGCGGCAGTTGAAGATTCATGAGAAGAACTATCCGGTTCATGATTTGGAGTTGGCAGAGCCATTGTTCACGCATTGAAGATTTGGAGGCATTATCTGTATGGCGTGGTGCATGTGAGGTGTTCACGGATCACAAGAGTCTTCAGTATTTGTTCAAGTAAAAGGAGTTGAATTTGAGGTAGAGGAGGTGGTTGGAGTTGTTGAAGGATTATGATATCACTATCTTATATCACCCGGGAAAGGCCAATGTGGTAGCCGATGCCTTGAGTAGGAAGTCAGCCAGTACGGGCAGTCTTGCTTATATTCCGGCCGGCGAGAGGCCGCTTGCTTTGGATGTTCAGGCCTTGGCCAATCGGTTCGTGAGGTTGGATATTTCTGAGCCTATTCGGGTATTAGCTTGCACGGTCGCTCGTTCATCTTTATTGGAGCGTATCCGTGATCGGCAGTATGATGATCCCCATTTGTGTGTCCTTAGAGACACGGTGCAGCGCGGAGGTGCCAAGTAGGTTACCTTAGATGATGATAGAGTTTTGAGATTGCAGGATTGATTTTGTGTGCCTAATGTGGATGGGCTTCGGGAGTTGATTTTAGAGGAGGCCCATAGCTCCCGGTACTCTATCCATCCGGGCGCCGCGAAGATGTATCAGGATTTGCGGCAGCATTATTGGTGGCGGAGAATGAACAAGGATATCGTTGCATATGTGGCTCAGTGTTTGAATTGTCAGCAGGTTATGTACGAGCATCAGAGGCCTGGTGGTTTATTTCAGAGGATTGAGCTTCCCGAATGGAAGTGGGAGCGGGTCACTATGGATTTCTTTGTTGGACTCCCGTAGACTCAGAGGAAGTTCGACGCAGTATGGGTCATTATTGATAGGCTGACAAAGTCAGCGCATTTCATTCCTGTGGCAGTCTCCTATTCATCCGAGAGGTTAGCTGAGATCTATATCCGGGAGATTGTTCGTCTTCATGGTGTGCCTGTGTCTATCATTTCGGACCGAGGTACGCAGTTTACCTCGCATTTCTAGAAAGCAGTTCAGCGAGAGTTGGGTACGCGGGTTGAGTTGAGCACATCATTTCATCCTTAGATGGATGGGCAGTCCGAGCGGACTATTCAGATTTTGGAGGATATGCTTCGAGCTTGTGTCATTGACTTTGGAGGCTCGTGGGACCAGTTTTTGCCTTTAGCAGAGTTTGCCTACAACAACAGCTACCAGTCGAGTACCCAGATGGCTCCTTATGAGGCTTTATATGGTAGGCGGTGTCGGTCTCCGGTTGGATGGTTTGAGCCGGGGGAGGCTCGGTTGTTGGGTACGGATCTGGTTCAGGAGGCCTTGGACAAGGTCAGGATTATTCAGGATAGGCTTTGTACAGCTCAGTCCAGGCAAAAGAGTTGTGCAGACCGCAAGGTTCGAGATGTGGCTTTTTTGGTCGGTGAGCGGGTATTGCTCCGAGTGTCGCCTATGAAGGGCGTGATGAGATTTGGGAAGAATGGCAAGCTTAGCCCTAGGTTCATTGGCCCGTTTGAGATTCTTGATCGAGTGGGAGAGGTGGCTTATAGACTTGCTTTGTCGCGGAGCTTATCAGCCGTGCATCCAGTGTTTCATGTGTCCATGCTTCGGAAGTATCACGGCGATCCATCCCACGTGTTAGATTTCAGCACTGTCCAGTTGGACAAGGACTTATCTTATGAGGGGGAGCAGGTGGCTATTCTAGAACGGCAGGTTCGTCAGCTGAGGTCGAAGAGTTTTCCCTCTGTTCGTGTTCAGTGGAGAGGTCAGCCTGCTGAGGCATCGACCTGGGAGTCCGAGTCTGATATGCGGAGCTGTTATCCCCATCTTTTTCCCGACTTAGGTACTTCCTTCTTATGTCCGTTCGAGGACGAACGGTTGTTTTAGAGGTGGAGAATGTGATGACCCAAAAGGTCATCACTTACTTTTAAATTAAATTTTGTGTTTCCGAGGCCTTGAAAACCTCATTTAGAGTCACCTCGATTTGCATGCGCAGTCCGGGCGCGTAGCCGGAAAGCTTAAATATGAAAATATGTGAAAAAATGATAAAGCTTGGCTAATAAATGAGTTAATTTGACTTCGGTCAACGTTTTGGGTAAACAGACTCGGACCTGTGATTTGACGGTCCCGGAGGGTCCGTAGGAAAATTTGGGACTTGGGGGTATGCCCGGAATCGGATTGCGAGGTCCCAAGCCCGAGAAATGAATTTTCAAAGAAAATTGTTTTCTGAAATTGTTTAAAGAAATTTGAAAAGAAATTTGTTAAGAACATGATGGTATCGGGCCCGTATTTTGATTCCGGCGCCCGGTACAGGTCTTATATATGATTTAAGATATTTCTGTGGAATTTGGTGAAAAACGGATGTCATTCGACATGATTCGGACTTAAATTGCAAAATTGATGTTTAAAGAAGTTTTGAGAAAATTTCATTGATGTAGTACTCTATTTTCATTTTCACTACCTAGTCTTAATTAAGAACAAGTGTTTTTGAGTCTCTACTATGACTTGATTATGTGTTTTTGAGTCTCTACTATGACTTGATTATGTTATGGTTCTAATTTGAGTTAAAAAAAAGTCCCTAACCCTATTATTTCCTCTACCGTTGGAGTGTTGGTGGCATACATTTGATCCCTTACTTTAGTTTCGTTGCATGTGCTCGTTGACACAATTTTTATGTTATAAACGGTGTTCGTCTTATTTTAGCTTTTTTTTGTCCATATTAGTTAGGCGTGTTTATAGCGATATACTTTCCGTTGCATCCCGCAAATTTGCTTATTGTTGTAATCGATAACCGAATCGATAAGCCCCAAAAATCGATAAATCGAAACCGAAAAAATCGAAACCTTATTGAAACGATAACGATAAGCATATGTACAAATCGATAATCGATAATTAGTTATCGATAAGGGTCAAAATCGAATCGATAAATCGAATGCACACCCCTAGTAGGATGTTTTTGAGCTTTTGTGTACACTTGGTTTAGAGTTACGAGGGCTCGGGTGAGTTTCGGGTAGGTTCCGGGGTGTCTTAGGCTTAAAAACAGAGCTATTGCAGGCTCAGAGAGGTGGAGGACCTCTGAACAGGCCAGTGCGGTCCGCACGATATGGACTGCTGCCGCGGAGAGGCCTGTGCGGCCGCACTAGTTTTGGTGCGGTCCGCGGTGAAGAACAATTCACTGGTCCAACTTCTGAAGCCTATATCTTTTGATCTACAAGGAATTTTGAGATGATACAAAAATGAAAGTTTTAACCCTTCGTGTATAGTTTCCAGAGAAGTAAATAAATCACAATTTGGACATCTGTAGAGAAAGTTATGGCCAAAATACTAAGACCTGTCTCTGCAGAACACAAGAAGCCTGTGCGGCCGCGGTTGATTTTGTGCGGTCCGCACAGGGCATCTGAGGGCAGTATATTTAGACGGGATTTTCAGTTATTTTTCATTTTTTTAAGACCCCAAAAACATAAGAGGTGATTTTTCAAACAACCTTTCTTCTCCAAATCAATTGTAAGTCGTTTTTAACTAGTTTTCTTCAATTATTAACATCTTTTAACATGATTTCAACTTCAAATCAATGATTTTCATGGGGGAAATTGGGTGTTTTGGGTAGAACCTAGGTTTTTCAAAAAATGGGGATTTGGACGTCGATTCGGGGTCCAATTTCAAAATAAATTACATATTTGAGCTCGTGGGGGAATGGGTAATCGGGTTTTGGTTCGAACCTCGGGTTTTGACCACGTGGGCACGGGAGTGATTTTGACTTTTTGGGTAAAACCTTGGAAAACTCATTTTCATGCATTCAAATTGATTCATTTAGCGTTTGTTGATGTAATTAAGTAACGTGTGGCTAGATACGAGCGAATTGGCGGAGGATCAAGGGGTAAAGCTATAATTCAAACTTGAGTTGTGTTCGGGGCATCGAGGTAAGTGTTTGGTCTAACCTTAGCTTGAGGGATTAGGAGTTGTGTCCTATTTGCTAATTGCTTCTTGTTGAGTACGACGTATAGGCATGGTGACGAGTATCTATACGTTGGTCTCGAGCATGACCGTGAGTCTTATATTGTGATTTCCATGATTTCGTTGTATTATTCATGCCTTGGTAAAAATTTCTATTTGTTGTGTAGACTTGTGAAAAGAATTGTGACCTATGAACGTTGAGGAGCGTTGGCTCCAGTTGTAATTGTGATAGTATAAGTGATAATTGAACCTCTAGAGCAAAGGCTCGAGTTGTGAAGTCAATTGTGAAGTAAAAGTGAGAAAGAGAAGAGATCATTATGTTGCCCCCTTGCCGGGCTATTGTTGAGTTGTGGTTCCCTTGCATTGTGTTCTTAATTGATATTACGGATACTTAGGTTGATGATTCTTTGTGTTAGGTAAGGATTATGGTTATAGCTGAGGTAGTTAGATGTTGGAACAAGTTTGGGTATAGCTGAGTAGGAGTTGAGATAGGATTGGTTATAGCTGATTCTCCCTTGCCGGGATGTTTGTCTTGATATTGTTGTTCCCTTATCGGGAAGTTATTATGTTGCTTTTGTTCCCTTGCCGGGATTCCTTGTGATTTTGTGTTGGCTTGTAAATGGGAGCGGGTGGTACGCCTACCACGAGATATAATAAAATGGGAGCGGGTGGTACGCCTACCACGAGATATAATAAAATGGGATCGGGTGGTACGCCTACCATGAGATTTAATGAAATGGGAGCGGGTGGTACGCTTACCACAAGATATAATAAAATGGGATCGGGTGGTATGCCTACCACGAGATTTAATAAAATGGGAACGAGTGGTACGTCTACCACAAGATATAATGAAATGGGAGCGGGTGGTACGCCTACCACAAGATATAATGAAATGGGAGCGGGTGGTA
>NW_017670593.1:138018-147427 GCF_001879085.1 Nicotiana attenuata
CACATGGGGTCGGTTGTGCTGATACGACACTCTGCACTCTTTGTGCAGACTCCAGTGTTGTAGACTTTGGAGCGCAGTCGAATTGCTGATTCTGTTCATCAGGCGACCCGAAGTAGAGGGCAAGCGTCCGTAGGCCTTGCCGTCTTCTTCCATCTACTATTCCTGTTTCTTTTATGTATTTCCAGAGACAGTGTTGTATTTATTTCTTTCAGACCATTATTTGTAGTATTCTTAGACCGTCTGCGAAACTGTGACACCAATTCTGGGTAGTTGAGACTCAACCGTTGTATTAGATATTCATGTTCAGATAGCTTATTATTTTTCTTCCGCTTATGTTAAATTCCGCTGTTAAAATGTTATATCTTCGTAATTGTTAAAGAATAAAAAATGGGTAAACAGGTAAATTGTTCAAATAATTGTCTTGCCTAGCTAATATTAGTAAGCGCCATCACGACTCCCGAGGGTGAAAAATCCGGGTCGTGACAAGCAAAGACCAAATAGAGTGCATCCCTCCACATAAATTCTGATATCATTGTGTTAGCTTTGTTGTAGAAAAGAAAATTTCTCTTGATCCTTATGATTTATATCATATGAAAAAGGAAAAAGAATTTAAATTGTGCTTCCTCAAAACCATAAAACAGAACCCATAGTGTGCACTTTTGTAAGTTTAGTATTGCTAAAATGCAAGGATTTGGAGGTGTAACATTGGCAGAAGTTTTGATAGAGAGACTCGCCTGAGGGAGAAAATGAACAACTGCTCTATTGAAGAAGATGATCAGTACATTTTATACACCTAACTACAACTATCTTTAAGTTAACCAACTAACTAATTGACAGCTCAGTAACAGCTGTCATCTAACAGGAAAAGACACGTGACTAACTAACTAATACATGTGCTATATGCTATGCTATTCTGTATTACAATATGCCCCCTCAAGCTGGAGGGTGAAGAATGTTAAGCACTCAAAGCTTGTAAAGTAGATGCACATGTTGAGCAGTTCCCAAACCTTTGGTTAGCAAATCAGCCTGCTGCTCTTTTGTGTTCACATGTACTGCTTGGACTACCCCTTCTTTGATATTGTCCCTAATGAAATGACAATCGATTTCTATGTGTTTTGTCCGCTCATGAAGTATGGGATTTGCTGCACTTTGAATAGCAAACTTACTATCACTAAGGATTGTCACTGGTTGTGTAATCTTCAAACCCAACTCTTTAAACGAACCTAGTAACCATATGATCTCAGTAGTTGCAGCAGCCATGCTTCTGTACTCAGCTTCAGCTGAGCTTCGTGACACAGTTTGTTGTTTCTTTGATTTCCAAGACACCAAGGAACTTCAAAACTTTATCACATAACCAGTAACTGACCTTCTTGTATTGGGACATGCTGCCCAGTCTGAATCACACCAGCATGTTAACTCCCTTGTGTGATTAGAATCCATTAAGATTCCTTGTCCTGGTGTACCCTTTAAGTATCTTACAACTCTAACTGTAGCATCCCAATGAGACTTCTTGGGCCTTTGCATGAACTTGCTTAAGGTTTGCACAACATAATTGATGTCAGGTCTTGTAATGGTGATATATAGCAACTTTTCAACTAGCCTTTGGCACTGTTGTCCGGGGATCATCCTTGACTCCATTTGCCTGATCATATTCCACTGAAGTGAGTTTTGCATTAGCCTCCAAGGGTGTGAAAGCAGGCTTAGCTCCACTTAACCCCATCTCTGAGATGAGTTGCAGTACATATTTCCTCTTGTTCAACAAAATGCCAGCCTTGGATCTTAGTACTTCAATTCCCAGGAAGTACTTAAGTTCTCCTAAGTCCTTGACTTTGAACTTCTGGTGTAGGATATCTTTGGCATGTTTGATCAGGTTTGAACTGCTTCCTATGATAAGAAGATCATCCACATAGACTAGAACAATCACTACCTCTTCCTGGCTTCTCAGAGTGAATAGGGAATAGTCATTGTTGCTTTGAATAAAACTTGCACTTAGGAGTGCTTCTGTTAGATTGATGTTCCACTGTCTTGAGGCTTATTTAAGCCCATATAAGGACTTCATTAACTTGCTTTCCTGTCACCTTGTTGTCTAAATCCCTCAGGCAATTCCATATAAACTTCCTCATACAAATCACCTTGCAAGAAGGCATTATAAACATCTGTTTGAAACATGTCCCACTCTTTTGAAGCAACAAGTGCTATGATTGACCTCACAGTGACCATTTTTGCCACTGGAGAGAAAGTGTCATGATAGTCCAATCCTTCTCTTTGACTATACCCTTTTGCCACTAGCCTTGCCTTATATCTCTCAATGTCCCCGTCTGCTTTATACTTAATCTTATATACCCACTTTGAGCCTACTGTATTTGTACCCTCTGGCAAATCAACTATGCACCATATTTTGTTATCTTCCAAAGCCTTTATCTCTTGCTTCATAGCCTCAATCCACCTACTGTCCTTAATAGCTTTTTTGAAGGACTGTGGCTCAACCTGTTGAGAGAACTTGGCCAAATAACATTGATAACTGGAGGATGTTTTGTGATAAGACAAATAGTTTGAAATTGGATAATTGCATGTAGCAGCCTTCTTTTTAGTGATATAATCTTTCATCCACGGTGGCTCATTGGTCTGTCTTGAAGATTTCCTGCCTATGTTTGGTGGTACGTTTTCATTTTGTTCTTCAAGTGATTGCTGCATCTCATTGTGTAACTCATTCTGAGCCTCTGCATCCTAGAATGCTGCATTAGGACTCTGAACTTCTGCATCCTGAAAAACTGCTGCATCAGAACCATCAGAACTTGCCCCCTCAACTTCATGTTGTGTATTATCTTCTGTTTCTGTGTGATCAACACTTGTTGTTGTTTCTGGTAAGTTTGACCCACAAGGAGTACTCCTGTAATCTGACACCTTCATATGTAGAGGAGAAGAAATAGACAATTCAGATTCCTTGCTCATATTAGTGCTTCCTTTGTCTAAAGGAAACTAAGATTCACAGAAAACAACATCCCTGCTAGTAAAGAATTGCCTAGTTTGTAGATCCAGAAGTATATATCCTTTATGTGTTTCAGAGTATCCCATCAAAACTGCTGCTTTGGCTCTTTCAACAAATTTGTCTCCCTTGGGCAGATTTGTTGCATAACATAGACAACCTATAACCCTTAGATGAAGGAGAGAAGCCTTCCTACAATGTAGTAACTCAAAAGGTACTTTGCCCCCTATAGTTTTGGATGGCAACCTATTTATCAAATACACTGCAACCTTCACACATATGCCCCAATACTTCATAGGAATGGACCCCTAGAATTTTCACGCCCTAGCAGTATCAAGAATATACCAATGCTTCCTTTCTACTATACCATTCTGTTGAGAAGTATAAGGACAACTAGTCTGATGAATGATACCAAGATTACTCAACAAGGCTGCACATTGTGAGTTAAAGAATTCAGTCCCATTATCTGATCTCAGTACTTTAATCATGACTCCAAAATGATTTTGAACCATGTTTAAGAACTGTTTTATTGCTACTATCACTTCAGACTTTAGTTGCAAAAAAAGTGCCCATGTGTATCTAGAGTGATCATCTCTAATAGTTAGGAAGTAATACTTGTTATTGAATGTAGGAACTTATTAAGGGCCCCAAAGATCCATATGTACAAGATAAAATAATCCATCAGCTCTAGAGCCACTAAGCGGGAATTTCAACCTAGTCTGTTTTGCTAAGGGGAAAACAAAGCAATTATTCTCTGTTATACTACTAACATAGCTATGTAACTCCTTTATATTCTTCATAGTTGGCAGTGAAGGATGTCCCAGTTTCATGTGTCATAGGCTGCTGGTTCCTCCACACAATCTGCTCATTGCACAAAAAGCCTTCAGCTTGTTAGTTAATCTTACATTTCTAAGCAAATATAATCCACCTCTCTCTACCAATCCACTTCACCCTGCCATTGCAGAGGTCCTGAAATACACAAAAATCAGGAAAGAAGTTGACATTGCAAGACAGTGCTCTTATGAGCTTTGAGACTGACAATATGTTAAACCTAAAATCAGGTACATAAAGGACATTATTTACTGTTTCTTTATCCAGCAAACATGCACAACCAGTATGTGTGATATCAGCTTTTCTCTTGTAGGTAGATGTACTCTATCATTGTTAGACTTGTCTGTAGTTCTAGTGTTAGCTAATAGTTCTAATTTAGAGCCAATATGATGAGTTGCTCCTGAGCCAACAATCCACTCCTCCTCCTCTTGGTTGGAATTAGACATCAAGCAAGCGACATTACCTGCCATGTAGCCTGGTGATCGCTGTTATACCCCATTTTAACACGGTCAAATTAGAGTATAACATATTGGTAAATCTGAGGTTAATTAATTAAAAAGAGTCGCCACCTAATTATGTTAATGGTGAATTAGGACACCAATTTTAACTAAGTAATGCTTAAAGTTAACTCTATTTTATATGGTCTGCTCAGTTTTAGAAATTCTAGGTAAGGGTTCTAGTTATCTCAAAAGGGGTAAGGCACCTTTTAAGATCCATTAAAATGGTTAACCGGCCAAACTTCAGTTGATTTTAAAAATTAAGCAACAACATGTGCGTGTAAAAAAAATTGTCAATTGAAATAAGACAATTGTTTAGATTTGAAAGAAATAGACTGATTGTAAAAGAATATCAAATTTGGAATTACTCAAGCCATTAAACCAGTACAAATTGTATCCTAGAAGACTTACATGGTTTATACCATTTTATAAAGAAAAACTCCAACTTAGCAATAATGGAAACGAGCCTAACAATTAGTTTTTCGAAAGCATCTACTTTAACGAAATGACTTCTAAAAAAGTATTTGAAATATGGAACTAAGCTTACTAGATAATGTATACGGTAATTGTCAATATGAAAAGGTTATTAGATTATCGATCGTAAATTCCTCATTCTAATTACCATACCCTATGTAATATAAATACTAGAGCAAAGAACCTAACTAATTAAGCTCAAACTTGAGATGAAACCCATATACAAAATCAAATTGACAAACGCAAAAGTTAGATGAAATGAATGGCAGAAGAATTAAACGAAGAAGGATGCCATAGGCGCCCCCAAGCGTTTCGCTTGTTTTCTTGCTATTTGGTGCATTCTAAGGAAGACGGTACGGGATGCGATGACTCCATGCCCGGGTAGTGTCGCGGCGTCGTCAGGTCTCAAAGCAAGACTCAGGAACGCGCCCATGTGTGATGCAAAACAAAAGAAAGACACAAAGAAAAAAAAAGGTAGGTTAGATAAAAGACTGAAGAGAGTTTACTTCTCAACAAACATAATAATAGAGAAGAAAGGCAAAGTAAAGTAAAGACACAGAGCTGGTAAGTTTATGCTTAAATCATACTAAATAGAAGATAGAAAAGACCCAACTCCTACGTAACAGAAACTTATTCTCAATGAATATACTAAGGTGTTCCCTAACCCATGTTAACAAGTTAAGACGTACTCCTTTAAATAAGAATTCCTACTAACGAAAGATATCAGAACTCCATACTAAAACATGATGTGGTGCATATTCTATTAATAAAAAATTATTTCTAATAAGAACTTTGAATCCTACGTGTCTGATATCTAAACCTTAAGCCAAACTTAAAGTCATACTATCTAGTGATGTAAATAGCACCTCTGAATTACTTCTTACAACTATGACTTTTACACTATGAAGGAAATTATCATGTTAATATCTTCAAATACAGCATATCAAAACAAGTACAGAAAAACTTATTTTATCATGTTAACGGAAGTAAATAATATGGCCTTTCTACTCATAGATGTAAATAAAATGGCCATAACTTAGTCATAATTCTGACTAGGAAACCTAAACGTGGTCTTTAGAATATATCAAACTATCAAATTTTAATATAGATCTTTACGGGGCTAAAAAAATACATTAAGCGTGAGTTCTAGTGTCATAAATGGCACTTAAGTCATTATTCCCATACACAAATAAGAAAGGAGCTTAGAACATGATTTCTAGACCATAAAAGGCTATCAAAATTTGTGACAGATATTCACATGATTAAGAAAAATACATAAAACATGGATTCTAGTACAAAGAGCCTCAACTCATGATATCCGATTCCAATTTTTAAGGAAAGCTAAAGACAATCTCTAGTCTACAACCTACTGTCAAATTTGCAGCAGATTTTGACATAACCAAAATGAATCTAAACATGACTTCTAAGTAAAATCACTACACACTAAATCATGATTTTTAATCAGAAGAGTAGCTCATATTATATTAACAACAAAAGGGAAATAAATACATTAGACTTTAGAAGGGACTGACCGTTTGTAGGGCAGCGAACCGGGTCGGCGTTGGTCTCGAATCTACTCTCTCGTTATGAAAAGATTCAAACCTCGATCGGAATGATATTTCACGTTCAAAGTTCACTGAGACAGAGGAAAACTTTAGAGTTTTTGAGACAATAACAGTAGTGAAGGGAAGTAGAGTAGCGTTTTTGGGGTTGGAGCAGCGACTTAGTTGAGTAATGTAGGCGACTGAAAAATTTCGAATTCTCAGAAAAATGGTTGTCGCTCGCGCTTCCCCTCTCCCCACAGCTGTGACCTTTAGGAAGTATTTGTAGAGTTAGGATTTTTCAAATTTCAAAAGGGAAGAAGTCACGGGTGTGGCTTTGATTTTTGAAAATTTTAGCCGTTTGAAATTGAATATCTGTCTTGGTGATTTGCTTCAGATTTTTTTCTTGATGTAGTGAGATTTGGTCTGAAACAAAAGGGATTCCACACCCTTTTAGACTTAGAAAAGAAAAATTACATGAGAATACCAATGCAACCCAAAAGGAAGGACGATCTTAGCTTAAAATAGGCATACACCTTCTGACCATGGTGAAGAAAAGCTGATTTTGGCATAAAATAAAAGAGGCAAGGAGAAAGGTGTATAGCAGCGCTTAGGTGAGATGAGAGAAAACCTAATTGTTTTTGTTTGGGTTCTTTGGTCTTGTGGCGTTTGGGCCATGGTTTTGAGCAGCATGTTTTGGGCTACAAGCATATTAAGCCATTGACAATCTCCCTCTTCCTATTTTCTTGGGCTTCTAAATGGAATAACATTGTTATAAGTTAATTAAAGTATTTAATAGCCTTAACAAAATTATAATTTATAGCAACTTAATAAAATAGTTATGAGATACCATAAAATAACTATTGCATAAAATGCCATAATATTATTATTGTAAACTATTTATAAAGTGTGAGATGAAAGAAATATTTTTATCTCTCCTCAATAAAGAAAAGTTATATTTTCGCAAAAATAACAATAAGAATTCTACTAAAAAATAATAATAATGATGATTGTGACAATAATAACAATATAAAGAATAACATTAATAGTAATAATAGTTATAGTAATGATCTAATAATAGTACTAATAGTAGGAGTTAGTAATAAAGTAATAATAACAATAACAATAGTGTAGTAAATAGAAAATTAGTATTTGAAAAATAAAATATTTTATGTATTAGACGCTTAAGAAAATTAATTAGAAGAAAGGAGGGACAAAATTGGATGTCAACAATCGCCACAATCTTTGTTTAGCAAATTCAGAATTTGTTTGTACTGTGCATCAGTGAAGTAGTATCCCTTGTTCTCAGCTGTTGTCTATCCATGTTCATCTCCTTGAGAACATTATCCAACATCTGCTTGATTCACGGCTGAAGGGGTTCTCTCCTCCAATTATCTGGCCTTCCTCCACCATGATTTTGATTCCCATTACTAGTATTTCTCCAGTTGTCAGGGTTTCCTGTACCTTGCTTCTGCTTTGGAACAAAATCTGATGGATAGCCAATAATTTTATAACAATTCTCCTTGGTGTGACCTTTCATCCGGCAGTACTCACATTGCAAAAATTGCTTTTTTCCTGGAAATCCTTTCCTTTGCCAGTTGCTTGCATAGCCAAAGAAGGATCACCTCTGTCAGTCACAACATTAGCACCCACATTCTCCTAACTTCATCCTGTACAATCATTGCATAGGCCTAATTCAGCGTAAGTGCAGTTGTCTTCATGAGAATTTGCCTTCTAGCCTGATCATAGGACTCATTCAATCCGCTGAGAAATTGCATAACTCGTTGTTGATGCTGGTGTTCCATATTTTCCTTAGACTTAAGGCATCCGTAATTAGAGAAAGGGAATAACATATCATACTCATGCCAAAGTTCCTTTAATTTTTTGAAATAGACTGAAACTGAGCTAGTTCCCTGTGAGAGAGAGTTGCAATTTCACGATGTAATTGAAAAATCCTTACTCGATTGACCTTATCGAATCTCTCCCGTAGATCCTCCCAAATAAGATGAGCATCTGATGCATACACAATGCCACCAAGAAGCTCCTCACACGCATTGTTCATGATCCATGACAAAACAGTAGCATTACATATTTCTCATTGCTCCTGTAAATCAGATGTCATGTAGGATTCCTTTTTGCATGTGCCGGTCACAAACCCTAGCTGCCTCTTCTCCAAAAGTAAAATCCTCATCGACCTACTCCATAACCCATAGTTTTCTGACCCAGTGAGCTTTACCAGAATCGATACAAAAGTCGGAGTGTCTGAAGGACCCAAAAACAGGGGATGTATGTGGTCAATTGTGTTTTCTGCCATTATCATGTCTATAGCAGTAATTGATCAACGAAATTGAGAGATTTAGACCAGCAGTCAGTTAGAGAGTGTCAGAGCGTGAGATTTCAGTATCTCCCGCTCTGATACCATGCTAAAACGCAAGGATTGGGAGGTGTAATAATGGCAGAAGTTATGAGAGAGAGAGTCGGCTAAGGGAGAAAATGAACAACTTTTCTATTGAAGAAGATGATCAGTACATTTTATACACCTAACTACAACTATCTTTAAGCTAACCAACTAACTAATTGACAGCTCATTAACAGCTGTCATCTAAACAGGAAAAGACACGTGACTAACTAACTAATACATGTGCTATGCTATTCTGTATTACACTATGTATTCCCTCTATTCCAATTTATGTTTTCACACTTAAAATGTATTTTTTTCATCATATCTTATTTACATGAGTAAGATTGCAACTCATTGTACTTTTCATATAGTTCGTGTATATCTAAATTCTAATTCTAAAATATTGAGTTGATATTCAATTTAAACTTCAAAGATTAGTCAAGTTGACTGTCGAAAAACAAAAAGTGCCAAATAAATTGAGACGGAGGGAGTAGTAAGTTTTGTTTATAGTAGATAGATTATGCTTTATACATTTCGTTGACAATTTTTAGTACATCGTATTTGCAAATTATGTCGAATATGTTTAGGCATAGATGAAAGCTTATTGCTCCTGATTTGGTTTGGAGAGCACTGACATATTCTGCATAAAAAAATAAAATAGAGGACAAAAGAGGGGGGG
>NW_017670593.1:147447-167393 GCF_001879085.1 Nicotiana attenuata
GGTGAAGAAGAAGAGAGTAAAAAGATAAGAAATGAGAAGGGAGATGCATGCCAATTGATAACGTCATTGACGGGATTTCGCTACTTAAACACAATTATTTTCCCTCTTTCTTTTCTTTTTAATAGGTGTATGAGAATATAATTTTGGTTGTAGCATCTTAATATTTTGATCGACGACATTCCTTTGCCACTGATCTAATATCTCTATGCTCATCATTTAATAATTAGTAGTATTAAATTTTTTGAAATAATAGGAGAAATATAAATTTGTCCATTATCTTTATGATTTTACTCTATAAATGAATATGAATGTTATTATAAGTAATACACTAAATTATAAAGGTTTGTTATGCTTCTAAAAAATAAAATAGTTTATGGGACAGTCTCACCAAAATAATATAAGAAAAGGACTAAGATTATGAGTAGTGATTTTGGGTTGCTAGGATTGGAGATAGAGAGAGGGAAGAATGAAATCAACCAAAGGAAAAAAAAAAGGCTGTAAGGAACATGATGCATTTAATTTATTTTTAAAGGTTGTAAGGAATATGATGCATTTAATTCATTTTTTTCTTTTTCTCCACTTCTTTTTTCTATTTCTTCTTCTTTTTTTCGTTTGTTCTTAGTTTTTTTTTTCTTGATTTGACAGATATAAAATGATTTAGTTTTATGAAATATAGGCTTCAACAATTCATACTGAAAGAAAAAGACTTTTAGAGGAAGGAAAAATGCATGCGACATCTTAGGTTTACACCCTCATGTTTTTACATTACCTTTTCTTTTCTCTTTTTCATTAATTTTTATATTCTATTTTTCTTGTTGCTTTTTTCCTTTTGTCAAACTAATTTCAGTTATTTGTTGAAGTAGGACATTGAATAGGAAGATGGTGACACATGTGATGTGGTATCAACCAACGGACGAATCAGCTGATACATGATTACGTGGGGAATATTCTTGGTGATCATGTTAAACGCTAATTTATTGGCATAGATATTTTTGAAAAAGTTTTAAAAATATTGTTCCAAGTTGTAACTATGATGATTCTAAGAGTAATATGAATATAAGCCAACATATTCTGCCTTACTCTATCCGGACTTCTAAACAAATACATACAAGACCATATAGCTAAATTTCAATATGGTATATTATATCATTTTCAAGAATTTACAGTTTATTGGTATATAACTACTAATATTTATGCAATTTATACAATTTTATATTCACTTATATAGGGTACAGTGTACACATACAACGCGCGTATCCAGAAACTAGTATATATATACACAAAATGCTCATGCACACCTAGCTTGAACTGATCTTATAATGTAACTTTCCAAATTAAAATATAATCATGCAAAGCTTTTTAAAAATTTCAAATCAATAAAGAATATACAAAGTGGGAAGAAAAAACAATCCCCTAATCACAGATCAATGAAGTATGATCAAGTGACTAAGCTGTTGAACTGGAAGATAAATCAATAAATTAAATCAGAAGATACTTAAAAGATTATTCCTTTTTTGTTCCATTGGCGGAGTTTCATTGGCGAAAGATATGTTCAGCTGAATTTCATTTGCCGAAAATTAAATGTACAAGGAAACTTCTATTACAGAGGCAAAAAAGATTCAAAATTTTTATATATGGGTCATTGCTTCGGCTACCACATGTGACGTTTCAACATAATTTTAAATCTTTTTGATGACATTCTGGCTTCCGTCGCTATATAATATATTTTTTCTCAGTCTAGCCAGATTACAACAATAAGAGACCCAATACAGTCTTACAAGTAGGGTCTGAGGAAGATAGTGCTTATGCAACCTTGCCCCTACCTTGTAAATGTAGAGAAGCTATTTTCGATAGACCTCGGCTCAAGAAAGTCTAGCCAGAATTATTGGAACCATTATTGTCTTGGCCATTTTTGTCTTGGCCATTTGGTCCAGCAACTATGAAAACAGGAGTCTTAATCTTGAACCTTTCAAGTCTTATATTAGACTCATCTCCAAAACTCAAGCTTCTGTTAAATGTAGCTTGATTTTTCACCTTCTTGTTTTTCCTTATAGCAACCTCTAATTTCTTGAACACCTCCACAGATTCTTCATAATTCACAGGGAAGATTTTCTTGAAAAATTTCCTTCTTTTCACATAGACTTCCCTAAATGATTCCAAGAGTTCTAGCAGTTTGGGATCAACCATTTTTCCTGACTTCCATCGAATCATATTAGGCCGAGATCTTCGTTCTTATTATGTTCAAGGTCAAAATCATTTCCAGTATTACTAGTACTTGTTTCTGATGACATGTTTCTTGTTTCTGTGCTATAATACAAGTGATCATATGTGGACATTTTCTCCATTGTTCAAAATGAAGTTTTTGCTTTGTTTTTGGATGATTTTGCTTGATTGGCCCTGTATATATATTAGTGGGACAAAGGAAAGCTTTCTTCTTACTAAACGTGTAGTTGACTTTTACAAGCAAATGAACTATGATGATTTAGTCAAAGCTGACTAGTCAAAAAAAGATTTAAACCAACACATCTTTTCTGTTTCTGTTTCCTTTCTTAACTTCTGATCGTTTTCCTTTTTTCGTTTCCTGGAGATTTTTATGTCGTCGTTTCCTGGAGATTTCCATCTTCTAACAATGCACAACGTAAAAGATATTTACACATTTTGTGCAATTTAACCTAATATAACATGTTGCTTGCTATATTGTTCAAGTAACTAGTTCACTTATTGTGAGCAGATCCATGTAGTTATCTTTAAGGATTGGGCGTCTATCTATCTCACCACGCTCCCCTACTCCTATAAAGGCCGGGGAAAGGAATGCTCTGGGCACTCCTGCCATCGTTTCAATGACTGATAGAGCTTCCTTCGGCCCAGTCTTTTTGGTTCTTGAGTAAAGGGATAATATTATTAGGGGAAGCAGTGAGTGGAGATTCCCCTGCAGAGAGCTGGATGAGAGGAGACCGTCCTGAATTTTCTTTTCGTATCCCGGGAAAAGTACCTCACAGAGGATAGGCTAGTTCACAGAGGGATCAGCTCAGATGGCCTATGTGTATTATGTGGAAACGCCCCACAATCAATAGAACACTTATTCTATGAGTGCCAATTTTCTAAGCTGTGTATCACTGAAGTGTTTGAGTGGCTAAAGATCAGATTCACAAATTATGAAGGACATCATCTATGGAAAAGAGTAGGCAGAAAAATGGGAAATAAACTAAAAAGGGAGTTCTCCTTTGCTGTATTGGAAGCATTGAACTACCACATATGGAATGGGAGAAACGAAGCCTTATGGCAAAGTTCAGTGCCAAGACCAAGCAGGTTATGTGATCAAATCAAAAAGCAATGCAAAGTTCGTGTGATGGAGATAATCAACAAACAGAAGCGGGACAAGGATAGAAGAAGTATATAGCTAAATAGGGAATAGAAAAAATACTACTTGTTCAGAATAGGATATAAATAGACTTACTTCTGCTTAGCTGAGTAAGTACGGGAATTTATATGTAATAGGGTGCTAGAGGTGTTTTGTATTTTTCCATTGTACTTGTTCTGGTGATGAATAAAAAATTTCATTCCACCAAAAAAAAAAAAAGTACCTCACCTGACTTTTCTTTAAGTGATCTTATAATATAAAAATTCTCTTATACTGTTAGGGGTCGTTTGGTTGGAATACGCCTTGACCACCCAGCTGTACCCTTTTCCGTTATAACTAGGAAAGAGGGTATAAGTTATGTTGGGATAAGTTATGCTGAGATTAGTTATGATGGGATTGCTGTTTATTCACTGTTTGGTATGTTGTATTAAGAATGACAATTGCATAATTTCTAAGAAGAAGGTATAAGTTTTACCGGTGCTAATTACCCCACCCTCTATAAGGTATAAGTTATCCTGGTGTTAAAATTAACACCGGAATAACTTATAACTGATTTGCTAACCAAACAGAATATTAAGGTGGTATTAAATTTTTATACCACCACTATACCTTCTTGTAGCTCATACCAAACGACCCCTTAGTTTTTCATCTTCACCAAGCCAAGAGGAAATTTTAGACAATTAACAAAATGTCCCTGCCTCAACCACCTACCCCCTACCCTCCCCCCCCCCCCCCCCCCCCCTAAAAAAAAAAAAAAAAAGT
The DNA here is from genome assembly GCF_001879085.1 of Nicotiana attenuata. Lineage (NCBI taxonomy): Eukaryota > Viridiplantae > Streptophyta > Magnoliopsida > Solanales > Solanaceae > Nicotiana > Nicotiana attenuata. The sequence continues at coordinate 151,571 of NW_017670593.1, forward strand.
TCCAACCCTCACAAAAAGAAATCAAAAGAATGAAAACTACTCCATATGCTATAGCTACCTACTGATAAATTTCATTTATTTCTGACAATTTACAACACATCTAGGATACAACAACAGCAACGTTAAATAGCAAAGGTATATAGCTGAGGTCTCTCTGTGACCCCTAACTCAGCTGAGATTAAGAAAGGGCAAATAAAGAAATGATATAAACTATAGAACAATAACCTATGTAAACTCTTCTAAAAACATTTGAGGTATATGGAGATTCTTAACCAAGATCTGTACTGTGAACATTATCACCTACTATACATATTTTGGCTGACATGAGCATCATAACGTGAGATGGAAGATGAGGGAGGTATACTTCTCTCATTCTTAGGGAAGTTTCTCGCGAACGCTTCACCTGACGATAATTTTGGCACTACATCTTGGCACAAGGTTGAAAAGGAAAATGAGGGCGGTATACCTGTCTCATTTCTTGGAAAGTTTCTTGAGAATACTTCACCTGAGGATAAATTTGGCACCCCATCTGGGCACGAGGGATAGGTAGGGTATGTAAATTTACTAGAGAAGGGAACATGTGAACTCGAGCTAGGATTAAATCTCACTGAAGATGGTAGGCCTGCATCTAAGGTAGTATCAGAGATAGGCCTATATGAAGGAGCTGAAGAAGACACCTCTGGGTAAGGTCTCGCTGAAAGGGCAGAAAACCTATTTCCGGTAATAGAATTTGATTGAGACTCCACGTAAGGACTTGTAGAGAATTTGTAGGTGGTAGGTTCAGGAGAATGGTTTGCTGAACTGAATCTCAAGGCCGATCCCTGGTAGTTGGCGGCTGTAGTTGCTTCAAGTTGAAAATCTGTTGGCAGTCTTAAAAAGGCAGGAATCTCTGATCTGTGCCCAATTATAGTGGTAGGAATAGAATGTTCTATGGTCATGGAAGAATATCCAGATCTTAATGGTGGTGAGCTGTTGATTTGTTTACTCAATGAAAGTTTAGCTTGTTCGAGTTCCCCGAGGACAGAACCTACAACATTTGAAGAGTTATGAGACACCAAGGCAAGTTCATAGCCTCTTTGAAAACCTTGTCCTGCTTGCAAACTGCTACCTCTAGAACACGAGGTAGCATTTACTCGGGGGTTCATGGGGGAACGAGTCACTGGAAAAGACTGACTGTGATTTTCTAAATAATTTCCATTAGACATCGAACGTGCAAAATCGGATGCTGGGGAATCTGATTTAATAATTTTGCTGCTTTCTTTATGTTCCAAGCAGCCCGTATCTACATGTGGGGTAGATGGAGATTTGTTTGTAGTTCCATTTTTCTCAGTAGAGGGAACATTGGCTGCTCCATCCTTGTTTGCATGATTTTGCATACTGGTTCTTCCAACTAAGCATGGTTCCTGAGATGCTTTCAAGTTATCTCTTTCTTCAGTCACATCCAAGTAATTCACCAGAATCACACGAATCCTGAGTGGTTTCATGAAAGATGAACGGAATGAGATCAATTGAGACACACCTTAACAAACATATGCATTTTCTTCTCCAGAAAATGATCTATGCAGAAGGCAAATACCAGACTAAAGCAAAGACAACATATCAAGAAGACAAATAGCATAATGACATCAAAGACTGACTGGGAAAGGAAAGATGTATTCAAGTGAACCACACAATCACGTCATAAATCACAAAATCTATTTATCCGTGACTACATTCAACATGGATAGATGACGATAACAAATATATCACTAGCCCAATGCAAATTATAATCCTAGAAGTTGCTAAAATCAGTAATATAAAGTCCGATAAACTTAGTGTGCAAATCTGGATATCACGTTAAACTAAAATCCGATTGGGGCTTAGAATAAATCACATCTATAACTAGCCATGACATGAACAACTAATCTAGATTGTCTATCTTCCCAGATAACATACAGTAGCAGAAGGGGCTAAGGAGTAGAGCTAACAGAAATCTTCAGAGAAGGGAGAGCTCCATCATAATTTCTCTTATTATATAGATAATAAATAATATACATTACCAACATTCTTAACAGAAAAAGGAGAAATATCTCACCCAGTTAGTTAGCAAACATGAAAAGATGAACTATGTGAAATGTGTATGAGCTGAAATCTATAATATATACCGGTGTATAGCTGTTACTATCTCTGTACTTCTCTTCCCATTCTCTCTGGGCTTTCTCCTCAGCTTCATATTGCCCTATAAGTTGCGTTTGCTGATTTAAAGCTCTTTGCATGTCTTTATCACTCTTATCTGCTAATCTTCCATTTATTGACACACCTGATGCAGTCACTTGCACTTGATCATTTGCATCACTGTTACCAGCGCCGTCCGTCAATGATTGAGGCCCATTGTTAGCAGAACTTGGGCGAGCCTCAGAGGCACATTCAGCAGAACTATTTTGTAACTCATCACTAGCTGATCTGGTCAATAAAAGGAATAGGTGCAAAATGAGTAATGTTTTAACGTAATTTATCCAATAAAAAAAAGAAGAGCATCGTTATCATATATGTGCTGGTCGAATGTAGGTGTATGTATATGAATGCATGTATTTTCGTCCGGTTTGTGTATAGGTATATAAAACTGTAAGTGTCGATGCTGAACACGTAACCTTAAGTCTTTTGTATCAAAAAAATTATGAAAAGTATTAACAGAATGTGTTTAAAGTATTAACGGAATTGTTTAAACTCATATGACGTGTAATTCTAAATGGAGCGACCTGGTATCCCTGCGCCTTATCCGTCGGCATGATTTACCAACCCGTTTTGAAGAAGAGATGCCAGTTGACGATGCAAAGTTACATCTCCTCCTATTAGAACTGGTGTATTTCCTCCTATCCAAATAATGCGAAGAACCTTTGTCACTTTTCCACGACAAACTTCTGGCAGTTGATGGAGAAGATGTAATCTCGGAACATGAGAATGTGTCCGCATCATCTTCTTTCTCTTTCACACTTGACGAAATTTCCCTTCCCTCTCTTTTATTTTCAGCATCTTTTGAGTCGGATAAGCTTGTTTCCTGATCAGAGCCTGAACTGAATTCCTCTGAAGCATCATTTATTCCATGGTTCTCTAATATGGACAGAACAGCTGCTGTGGCCTTCTCAGCTTTCTTTCTTTGTACAGACACGGCCTTTAACTGCTCTTCGAGCTCTGAGACCTGTAACATACGCAAGCAGTTTATTGAAATGATTTTTTCTTTTGTTGAAGGGCAGAAAGTTTTGGAAGTGGAAATGAATTAATTAGATATCGAAAAATACATAGAAAGCTAGGTGCGGGCTGTGTTGGGAGCGATGACTCAATTTGTGGTGTTATATGCTTGCGTACTTAAAGAGAATTCGACAAAGGGACTAACCCTATGTGACAGTTCATCAGCTCTCTGCCTTAATGTTCGTGATACAGATCTTTCAGCCAATAATCTCGCCCGGAGAAATTCAATTGTTGTTTTAGAATCTTCCATGCCATTGATTTTCCTGGTTAAGGAATGAAAAAAATATTAAGATCCACATGAAAGTAACATCTGACACACTGAGGTTAAAAGGACATAATACCATCCCATGATGTGTGATTTTGACAAAACTATTAGAATATAACATGCAAAAGGACGGCAGAAGGTCCAGCATTTCAAAATAACCACGAGATCTGAATCTGTACAAGAGTTGGTCCAGATTGCTATACCTTGACAATTGATATATCACAAACCTCTGTTATACTCTCTCAGTAGAAGGGGGCCGTTTCAGAAGTTTACCTTAAAGCTTTATACTCTCATTGAGTCTTATTGTATGGTGAAAAATTGAGCCTTCCATTCTTAGCTAACTCTTTCAACTAAAACAATCAACGTAGTTGAAAGCATAAGGACTAAACTGTCGAATTGACTGGAATGTAACATGTGAGATGATGCAGCGGGATCTGTACAAGCAACTGGTCCAGATTGTTATGCATTGAAAATCAATATGAAATTCCCCATCTCTTCTTATTTCTCCAATTGGGAATCCCTGCATTTCTCTTTTCCTTTCTCGGTTGAAGGGAGGCCATTTTTAGTGTTTACCTAATAAAGAGCTTAACACACTCATCGAGTCTTATTGCATGGTAATTTGAACAATTGAGCCTTGCGCTCTTAGCTGATCTTTCAATAGAACTATCACACTAGCTCAAGGTTACAGTCCAAGGATTACAGTTATGAGATTATGGACTAAATTTCAAGCACATATATCCCAGTGGACCTAAACTACTGTCCGTGATACAATATTACTATTTGAAAGTAAATAACCATTATAATTAAGAAAAACTCACATGAAGTACTTTCTTCCATGGTACTGGTTTATAGTTCGAAAACTTAATAATCAATGATTTTTGAAGGAAGCCCCTTTAGTTATTAATTGTGAGAAAGCACGGGAGAAAATATATTATTGATGTATATCCATATGTTACAATGAGCCCTATATATATACACACATAACATGTCCTACTCCTAACATATATTGGATTAGGGTTATTTATTTACTCCTATTTACATGACTATTCTAACACTCCCCCTCAAGCTGGTGCATATAAATCATATGTACCAAGCTTGTTACATATGTAGTTAATACGAGGACCAGTGAGGGACTTGGTGAAAATATCTGCAAGCTGATCATTCGACTTCACAAACTTTGTAGCAATATCTCCCGAGAGTATCTTTTCTCTAACAAAGTGACAGTCAATCTCAATGTGTTTAGTTCTCTCATGGAACACTGGATTTGACGCAATATGAAGAGCAGCTTGATTATCACACACAAGTCCCATCTGACTAATCTCACCAAATTTCAACTCCTTGAGCAACTGTTTGATCCAAATTAGCTCACATGTCGCCATAGCCATTGCTCGATATTCTGCTTCTGCACTAGACCGAGCAACCACATTCTGTTTCTTGCTCTTCCAGGACACCAAATTTCCTCCTACCAAGACACAATATCCAGACGTAGAACGTCTATCAGAAGGTGATCCTGCCCAATCAGCATCTGAGTATCCAACGATCTGCTCATGGCCTCGACCCTCAAACAATAAACCTTTGCCTGGAGCTGATTTTATATACCGAAGAATGCGAACAACTGCATCCCAATGACTATCACATGGAGAATCCATAAACTGACTCACAACACTCACAGAAAAGGAAATGTCAGGTCTTGTCACTGTAAGGTAATTTAATTTACCAACCAACCGTCTATATCTTGCAGGATCGCTAAGAGGCTCCCCCTGTCCTGGCATAAGTTTAGAATTCGGATCCATCGGAGTGTCAACCGGTCTACAACCTGTCATTCCTGTCTCTTCAAGAATATCTAAGGCATACTTTCGTTGTGAGATCACAACACCTGAGCTAGACTGAGCGACCTCAATACCCAGAAAATACTTTAGTTTGCCCAGATCCTTAGTCTGAAAGTGTTGCAAGAGATGTTGCTTCAATTTAGTAATACCATCCTGGTCATTGCCGGTAATAACAATGTCGTCAACATAGACCACCAGATAAATACAGAGACTCGAGGCAGAATGCCGATAGAATACAGAGTGATCAGCTTCACTCTGAATCATGCCAAATTCTCGAATAACTGTGCTGAACTTACCAAACCAGGCTCGAGGAGACTGCTTTAGACCATAAAGTGACCGACGCAAGCGACATACAAGGCCACGAGACTCCCCCTGAGCAACAAACCCAGGTGGTTGCTCCATATAAACTTCATCCTCAAGGTCACCGTGTAAAAAAGCATTCTTAATGTCCAGCTGATAGAGGGGCCAATGGCGAACAGCAGCCATGGATAGAAAAAGGCGGACTGATGCTATCTTAGCCACAGGAGAGAAGGTATCACTGTAATCGAGCCCAAATATCTGAGTATATCCTTTGGCAACAAGACGAGCCTTAAGACGATCAACCTTACCATCCGGACCAACCTTGACTGCATACACCCAACGACAACCAACAGTAGATTTACCTGAAGGAAGAGGGACGAGCTCCCAAGTACCACTCGTATGTAAAGCAGACATCTCGTCAATCATAGCCTGTCGCCATCCTGGATGAGACAATGCTTCACCTGTAGACTTAGGGATGGAAACAGAGGACAAAGAAGATAGAAAAGCATAATAGGGTGATGACAAACGATGATAACTCAAACCGACATAATGGGGATTAGGATTAAGGGTGGCCCGTATACCTTTCCGAAGTGCAATCGGTTGATTAAGAGGAGACAAGTCCGCAGTATTAGCAGGGTCAGGTGCAGGACGTGAATCAGCTGGACCTGATGCTGGGCGCGGACGACGATGATATGTCAAAAGTGGTGTTCCTGTGGCAGGGAGTCTAGGAGGAGCCACACTAGACTCCTCAACGGCTGGAATGGATAAGACTTCTATAGCGGAAGGTGAAGGAGGAGCTATAGGAGACTCGGGTAAGACTTCTGTGGCGGAAGGTGAAGGAGGAGCTATAGTAGACTCCTTAAAGGTCGGTATAGGTAAGACCTCAGATATATCAAGGGGGTCAGAAAGGTCAGAAGAGGTAAAGAAAGGTTTAGACTCAAAAAATGTGACGTCAGAGGACATAAAGTACCTACGAAGATCAAGTGAGTAACAACGATAGCCCTTCTGAACACGAGAATAACCAAGGAAGACACACTTGAGAGCACGAGGAGCTAACTTATCTTTCCCAGGGGCTAGGTTATGAACGAAACAAGTGCTCCCAAAAACACGAGGGGGAACAGAGTATACGGGTGATTGGGGACACAATACTGCATACGGTATCTGATTCTGGATGGGAGAGGAAGGCATCCGATTAACTAAATAACAAGCTGTGAGAACTGCATCGCCCCAAAAACGCAGCGGAACATGAGATTCAATGAGAAGTGTGCGAGCAGTCTCAATGATGTGCCTATTCTTTCTCTCTGCAACCCCATTTTGCTGAGGGGTATAAGGACAAGAGGTCTGATGAATAATTCCTTGAGAAGTCATAAACTGCTGAAATTGAGAGGATAAATATTCTAAGGCATTATCACTGCGAAAAGTGCGAATGGAAACACCAAATTGATTTTTAATTTCAGCACAAAAATTCTGGAATATAGAAAACAACTCAGAACGATCTTTCATTAAGAAAATCCAAGTACATCTTGAATGATCATCAATAAAACTAACAAAATAACGAAATCCCAAGGTTGAACTGACTCTACTAGGACCCCATATATCAGAGTGAACTAAAGAAAAAATAGACTCTACGTGACTCTCAATACTACGAGGATAGGAGGCTCGGGTATGTTTCCCGAGCTGACATGACTCACACTCTAATGTGGATAAACTAGACAAACCAGGCACCATCTTCTGAAGCTTGGATAAGCTTGGATGTCCTAAACGTTTGTGAATTAGGTCCGGAGGATCTGTAACTAGACATGCCTTGGAGGATTTTAGGGAGTTAAGGTAGTAAAGCCCTTCTGATTCAAGTCCTGTTCCAATCGTCTGCCCTGTACTGCGGTCCTGCATAATAAAAGAATCATCAATAAAATATATACCACAATGGAGGGCACGAGTCAAACGACTAACAGATGCAAGATTAAAAGGACAGCCAGGGACATAGAGAACGGAATCTAGAGTGACAGAGGGTAGGGGATTCGCTTGTCCAACTCCTTTTGCTTTGGTTTGAGACCCATTGGCTAAAGTAACAGTGGGAAGAGACTGTGAATACGCAATATTTGACAAAAGTGATTTATTACCAGAGATATGATCAGAAGCGGCTGAGTCCACAACCCATTGTCCAGGAGGACTAGACTGGGAAACACAAGCAAAAGAATTACCAGCAACAGAAGTATTAGTCTGAGCAACAGAAGCTACTTGTGGAGATGTCTGCTTACTTGCTCGATACTGAAGGAACTCATTATACTCCCCTTCAGATAAAGAAAATCCCTGGTTACCTGTAGTCTCAGTCTGAGCAACATAAGCATTTTTGGTTGGGCGGCCATGTAAAGAATGGCATACATCACGAGTGTGTCCAAGTTTATGACAATAGAGCACTTGGGTCTAGATCTTCCAAAACGACCTCCTCCTCGTCTATTCTCCATAGTATGAGATGCCCGATTGTCCACTGATTGGGATACGAGGACAGAGGAGTCAAGTGTCTGTGATGAGCTCACTGGGTGACTAGGTGCTGCAGCAAGGCGAAGTAATCGAGAGAATAATTCATCAACTGAGGGGACGGTTGGACTAGCCAAAATCTAGTCACGTACTGAATCAAGGTCATTAGGGAGTCCAGCGAGTGTAAGAACTAGAAACATCTTCTGTCGTTGCTCTTGTTGTTTTTCAATACTAGCAGAAACTGGCATCAACGTCTCAAATTCTTCCATGACTGCCTGAACTTGTCCCAAGTAAGTAGACATATCTAATTCCTGTTTCTTCAAGCTTGTCATTCGCGATATTACATCATAGAAACGAGATATGTCATTAGTGTATAGATTACGAGCCTTTTCCCAAACTAAATAACATGTCTGGAATGGACGGAACAAGGGCATCAACTTGGAATCAATAGATCGCCACAGGATACTACATAACTGAGCATCGACCTTCTCCCATTGTGTTTTGGCCTTTTCATCACCTTCGCTAGCCTTTTTTGTTAAATGATCTTGAACTCCTTGACCTTTACACCACAACTCGACAGATGAAGCCCAATCTAAGTAGTTTGAACCTCCCATTAAAGGTTCTGAGGTAATCATAACACCGGAACTGCCAGAACTCGGGTTTCTAGACCCGAAAGCATCGACTCCCAAAGACATGGTTGGATTATCACTAAATAACAAAAAAAGAATCAACTGAAAATTCTCTGAGACAGATGAAGAAAACACTGTGTTTGCCGGAAAAGTACTGTAGCTGCCGGAAAAATCAGTGTAGTCGCCGGAAAAACTCAAAGTGGTCGGAATTAAAAAATAAAAATATGGACAGGCTCGGAATTGCAGGGCGATCCAACTGTCCTGAAGAAGCGAAGCCGAAAAATGGCCGGAAGAGGCCTCACGCGCCGGCGCGTGGGACAGACGCGCCGCCGGCGGCAGAGTTCCGACAGGCGCGTGACGGCGCGTGGAGGGCTATTTTCCGGTGATTTTTTCTGGGGTTTGGTCGGATCTCTCTTGGGAACCTTGTGGTGGTGTTGGATTTTGCACAACACTGTTAATTAGTGACTTTGACGCAATAAGTCACTTAGGTCACCGGAAAATTGCACGGTGACTGAGTTCTTTCTTCCCGGAAGTCGCTGGAATGATGCACAGCGATATGTTTCTCACTAAAGCTCTGATACCATGTGAGAAAGCACGGGAGAAAATATATTATTGATGTATATCCATATGTTACAATGAGCCCTATATATATACACACATAATATGTCCTACTCCTAACATATATTGGATTAGGGTTATTTATTTACTCCTATTTACATGACTATTCTAACATTAATAAAAGGACAGCCCGGTGCAATAAGCTACCGCTATGCGCGGGGTTCGGGGAAGGGCCGGACCACAAGGGTCTATAGTACGAGCCTTACCCTGCATTTTTGCATGAGGCTGTTTCCACGGCTTGAACCCGTGACCTCCTGGTCACATGACAACAACTTTACCGTCTTAGTTATTAATAATAGAGTAAAAAGTTACGACTCTTTCAAGTATGCCGTTACTATGGTGCAGCTTAATATATCTCAGAGAACAACAAGGCATACGGCATACATCTTAGTTTAGAATATCCAGTTCTCCAATCAGAAACTGCCAGAACATGATAAAACACAAAGTAGTCATTTTCCCAACCCTCTTACATGACAGAGTTATGTTTAAAAATGACTCTTCATCGCCATACCTTTTCTTCTGTGCTGGTTGCTAATATCGTAAAATGAGATAGAGAAATTTATTAGGAGGTCAATTAACCTATTACTAAACCCATAGAATATGGATTTTCAGCTAAACTGTTTTCTCAGCAGATCCAAACTAAACACATAGGCTTCATAACTGAGAGCTCCAAATACTAAGAAAAAGAACCACAATCTCAAAAAGGAATTCTTTTTCCGGTTAAACTTCAATTGATACAAAGATTCCCCTTGTTATATTAGAGTAACAATCTTCATATAGATAATTACTTCTTCCTCCCTATGATGCGCATTTTTACACATTCAGTATTCCAAAATGTGACGAGTCAAAAGCAATGAATTCCAATTTCACTGTTTCCTTTGCATTGCGTAGAACTGAACCAACAACAACAACCAGTGGCGGATCCAGAATTTTCATCAAGGGGTGTCAAAATATAAATAATTAAATACATCGAAAAGTCAAGGGGAGTCAACGTATAGTAAATATACATAAAATAAAAAAAGTTATCTAGCAAAACAGTGTAATTTTCCGGCGAAGGGGTGTCGCTTGACACCCCTGGCTTCAATGTGGCTCCGCCACTGACAACAACAATTACGCCTCAGTACCATACAAGTTGGGATCGGCTATAGGAATCCTCACTGACCATGTTACTTCATATAGGCTCACTTCAGGCTAGTAACATACAAAATAATATAATGATAAAAATAAAAGTAAAAGTAAAAGTACTAGAAATTCCCTATATTTTCTAAAGGAAATATCTCAGTCCCCATTCCTATTCCATTGATTTGTGTTTTTTATCCCCAAATTGCATGGAAAATAAATTAATGGGCTTTTGTATTATAAAACAGTTGCACTAGTAAACAATTATGTATGTGTGTGTGTGTGTGTGTTACATACAGAAAGGTCAGTACCTTTGATCTTGATCTTCTTTCCCAGAACTTGCCATTTTAGTAAAAGTAGCTCAAAAGCTCAGCTCCTGCAAACAAATGAAGTATATATATAAAATATAATAATTCAAAAGAATTAACCAAAGACCAAAGTCACAGAAACCAATTCAAGAGTTTTTCCAGAAGAATTCAATTTAAAAAGGAGGGGATTAATTAGTAGTAGTAACATATTCTGACTCATTCTTTAAACCCCAAAAGAGGAAATCAAACTTACTGACCTTGAAATTGAAGGTGACTTCATTTGGGAAAGGCTTAAAGAGAATGTGGACTCATTTTCAGAGATCAAACTGTGTCGTGTTGGTATGAGTTTCTGTGCAGGGACAGCTTTGGAAATGAAGAAAGTTGAACTCTCTTTTTCTTTTCTTTTTCTTTTTTTTGGAAAAAAGTCAAACTTACATAGGCTCTCAAAGCCGGTAAAAACTTATAGGTACTAGCGGGACGTCAATCCATATTTAAAAACGGATTAAATGGATCTAACCACACCTCATCAAACCGATTTTGGGTTTTTTTAAAATAACCGTATATTTTTATATAAATCTATAATTGTATTGATAAGTAGGATAGATTTTTTATTTTATAAGAATAAACCGCCGTATCGAATAAATTTTACATGCGTAAAATATATTTATATTGTAAGTTTAAAAATAATAAAGCATTGAATTTTTCTTTGGACCTTGGAATTATAAAAACAGTTACAAGCCAACAAGTAATTAAACCGAAAATACTAATTTCTAAAACCTATTATGCTACTTCTACTTTAAACTAAGTTATTTTCGGAATCTTCATTAGCAAGACACAAATATTCTAGCAATTATGAATAGCAAACTACAATGTATTGAATATGTTCCTTTTCATATAATTTAGATTTTTCTTTTTGAATATTTAATCTTCTATAGACTTTATTATTGAGTCCCAACTTGGTTAATATCATTCCACTCGTGTGATTTATACTTTCTTTGTCTTTGCTTTATTTCTTTTACGTTGCTGTAGAAAAGTTGATGGATCTATACTCTGGCCATCTTTCATACTTTTTTAATTCATCATCCTTTAAACTGTAAAAATGTCTAGAGAGTTTTGCTAAGTCCTATAAAAGACGTATGTTATATCATTCTACTTCTATTGGTGACTTTTACATGGCATTTAAAAAAGTATCAAAAATTAATCGAATTGTACCGTACCGATATCAAAGAGAAACCGACATGATTGGGACGGTTTCGAAAAGTTTAATTTTGGTTATGCATAATAAAATAACCGAAAAAATAGTATGGTACAAATTTTATAAAATAACCGGACGAACCGAACCATTGACACCCCTAGGCACTAGATACTCACATTTATTATTTATATGTGATATTTTTTAATTTTAATTTTTAAGATTAAATTGGTTGATTTGACGTAAATATATAGTTTAATAAGTATTTGCTAGACTGGATTCTTCTCCAATAGGTTTAGGTTATGTGTTTTAAATCATACTTATTCTAGTTATCAGAATTAGTTGCATTTCTTTTAAGAATAGTAAAATAACTTTGTAATCTCTCTCTCTATATGCTCTTGGCGTAAGGTAGTTGACATACGACGGTGTATCCATGGCAGGGGCGAGAGGACGCGGAAGAGGATGAGGAAGAGGGCGAGGTCGCCCAAAGAAAGTACCGATCATCACCTTCGGTAGCTCAGTCGGAACACATAGCTCAGAACCCAGGAACACAGATGAGGAAATACCACCATCCCCCCATACAGATGAACAAAGGGGATCTAAAGAGGGGAACCAAGGAGAATCATCAATTGAAGCGATGAAAAAGCTTCAATTGAGCCCAGCAACACCAGAGGAACGAGCAGATCTAGAAGTAGAGAAGACAAAGGAAATCTCAATCCCGCCAGTAAAACAAAAAAATGAAACAGTAACTACGGTAGGGGAGGAGAACAAGCAGGCAGAGAAGGAAGGCACTCAAATGTGGATTAACCTATTTCCTGAAAATGGTATGGCCCTAACCTATATCCCACCACAGATTGTCAATGGTCAAATGATTGTCAAACTAGATAAGGATGAAGTTGATAGAGAAACTGAGAAATGGAAAGGGGCTCTAATTGCATATGTAATCGGGGATATAGAACTTAATTGGAATGATATTGCAGAACCAGATCTGTATATGCATGAGGAGATTCTATTTTATAATCAAATTCAAAACAATAGATGGCATAAAGGAGATTCTATATTATGGCCCATATACTATCAGCAACAGACCTATTATTCTTAAACAATGGACAGAGGATTTTGATTTTGAGGAGTTTCCAACAGAAATTCCTTTGTGGATCAAGTTTCCTAAACTACCATTGAATTGTTGGAGGAACAATTCACTTAGCAGGATATCCAGCTCAATTGGAACACCCATGTACGCAGATGAATATACTGCTAAGCAAATTAGAGTGTCCTATGCAAGGATGCTAATTGAGGTAGATGTGACTAAACCACTGTTGGATGAGATAACTGTGGAGGATCCAAATGGGACAGTATTCTTACAACCAATCATTTATGATTGGAAGCCAATGTTCTGTCAAAAATGCCAAGTCATTGGGCATAAATGCCAACGGGAAGGAAGAAGAAAGGAGCAGCAACATAAGGATCAAACGAAAGAAAAGAGGTGAACAAAGAAAATAGTGCAACAATGGGTTACAAAAGACAAAGGCATAAGCAAAGCAACAGTGGAAGAGGATCATTGTGACGACCCGACCCGTCGTCTCATGAGTTACCGCCCCGTTCCCCCCCCCCTCCCCCATATTTTTATGCTTCGTTATCCGTGTCATGTGTAGTCGAGTTGAGTTGGACTGGTTTTGGTAGGAAATGAGACACTTAGTCTCTTTAAGGAAGGTTTGATTTGGAAAAGTCAATCGGATGTTGACTTGTGTGTTAGAGGGCTCGGATGTGATTTTCGGTGATTCGGTTAGCTTTGGGAGATGATTTGTGACTTAGGAGCGTGATCGAAAGTGGTTTTGGAGGTCCGGTGTAGAAATTAGCTGGTTTTGGCGAAATTAGTATTTTGGCGATTTCCGGTTGGTAGGTGAGATTTTGATCCTAGGGTCGGAATGGAATTCCGAGAGTTTGTTGTAGCTTCTTCATGTGATTTGGGATGTGTGCGTAAAATTTCAGGTCATTCGAAGGTGATTTTGTTGGGTTTTTTATCAAATGAGTATTTCGGAGGTTTTAGAAGAACTTAGGCTTGAATCCGATGTAATTTGATGGTTTTGGTGTTGTTTGAGGTGTTTTGATGATTGGAACAAGTTTGAATGAGATTTTAGGATGTGTTGGTGCTTTTGGTTGAGGTCCTGGGGGCCTCAGGGTGATTTCGGATGGCTAACGGGAAGAATTTGCACTTGTGTTGCTGCAGAAATTTTTGTTGTTGCTGGTATTTCCGCACCTGCGGAAAGGGGACCGCAGGTGCGAAGGAGAGGCCGCAGGTGCGAGTTTTGGTCGGGCAGCTGTTTCCGCATAAGCGGACGAGGAGCCGCATCTGCGACCACAGATGCGAAAATCTGGTCGCAGATCCGGGTTAGGGGAGTAAAGCTGGGACCGCAGATGCGGACAGGGAGCCGCACCTGCGAAACCGCAGATACGGCTAATGAACCGCAGATGCGGCCAGGCAGGACTTAATGAAGTTTCGCAGATGCGGAGAATAAAGCGCAGAAGCGGTACCGCAGAAGCGGATTTTAGACCGCAGATGCGATTTTGTCTGGGCAGAAGGTATTTAAGTCCTTCTTCGCGAATTTTGAAGGGTTTATCATTTCTAACTTCAGACTTGGAGAATTGTGGGCGATTTTGAAGAGGGATTTCAAGGAGCTTCGGTAAGGTAAGGATTTTTGGACCCAAAATTCGATTCTATGGTGTTATTTCATGAATTAGGACTGAAAATTTAAGGAATTAATGGACAAAAATGGTGGTTTAGGGCTTGAACTTAAGCGAGCAAAAAGTGGGGATTTGAAAGGTCAATTGAACTCAGATTCTTGTGTTTTTGATATGTATAAATTCGTGGGGAGATAAGGAGTTTAATGATGTGAAAATTTCTGAGTTTCGAGAAGTGGGCTCGGGGCTCGGGTTTTGCTAATTTCGGGTTTTTTGATGTTTTTCGATTATTTTCGATTGAGTTTTGTTCCCTTAGCCTATTGTGACGTATTCGTTGTGATTTTGATCAGATTCGATGCGCAAGGAGACCGATTTGAGAGGCAAGGACATAGCGAGCTAGAGTTTTGGCCGGCTTGAGGTGAGTAGTGATTGTAAATGATGTCCTGAGGGTTTGAAACCCCGGATTTGCACAACGTAGTGCTATATTGAGGTGAAACACGCGCTTAATGACGAGCGCGGGGTTGTTCACTATTGGGGATTGTGACTTGGTCCGTCCCGATTGATGTTTTTACCGCGTATTTGACTGAGACTTGTTCATTATCATCATGATTTGGGCTTATTGCTATATTTGGGCTTCATGCCGACTACTTGAATCCTTCGTGGACTTTTGTCACTGTTTCCTCACTATTTTGACATATTACTTGAACTCAGTCCTATTGATTAATACTGCTTTACAAACTCAGCCACTTTTACTTAAATTTTTAGACTTAAATGATATTTTCAATGTTGTTTGGGCTGAGCACTACTGTTTTACTGATGCCCGAGGGGCTTGTGATGATTTCTGGACTGAGTGAGGCCGAGGGCCATATGTGAGGATATGCTGAGTGATATGAGATACTTTATGTGCCACGAGGTGGCTTGAGTGATGGGAGGCCGAGTGATGTGAGGCCGAGTGCCGAGTGATGATGCCACAAGGTGGCTTGATATAGCGCTTGGGCCGTAAGGGGCCCCTTCGGAGTCTGCACACCCATAGTGAGCCCGGGTACCCATATGATCTGAGAGTGAGCCCGAGGGGCTGATACTATGCTGAGTGACTGAGAGTGAGCCCGAGGGGCTGATACTGTTCTGAGCGATTGATACTGAGCCCGAGGGGCAGATTTCTACTTGCTATTTAC
>NW_017670593.1:167406-176394 GCF_001879085.1 Nicotiana attenuata
CGGGTCTCGGTGTCTCAATTTGTCGAATAGGTGAAATATGAGCACCAGAGACCTGGTGGCTTGCTTCAGCAGATGGATAGTTCCCGAGTGGAAGTGGGAGAGGATTACTATGGACTTTGTTGTTGGACTTCCTCGGACTTTGAAGAAATTTGATGCTATTTGGGTGATTGTTGATCGGCTGACCAAGTCCGCGCACTTCATTCCAGTGTGTACTACCTATTCTTCAGAGCGGCTGGCGGGGATTTATATCCGGGAGATTGTTCGGTTGCATGGTGTTCCAGCTTCTATCATCTCAGATAGAGGTACTCAGTTCACTTCGCAGTTTTGGAGAGCCGTGCAGAGAGAGTTGGGTACTCAGGTGGAGTTGAGCACAGCGTTTCATCCTCAGATGGACGGACAGACCGAGCGTACCATTCAGATATTGGAGGACATGTTGCGTGCTTGTGTCATTGATTTTGGAGGTTCATGGGATGAGTTTTTGCCACTTGCAGAGTTTGCCTACAACAACAGCTATCAGTCCAGCATTCAGATGGCACCGTATGAGGCCTTGTATGGGAGACGATGTAGATCTCCAATTGGTTGGTTCGAGCCCGGCGAGGCTAGGCTATTGGGGACAGATTTGGTTCAGGATGCCTTAAAGAAAGTGAAGGTGATTCAGGAGAGACTACGTACAACGCAGTCGCGTCAGAAGAGATATGCAGACCGGAAGGTCCGAGATGTGTCTTTCATGGTTGGTGAAAAGGTCTTGCTGAAGGTTTCGCCCATGAAGGGTGTTATGAGATTTGGAAAGAAAGGGAAGTTGAGTCCGCGGTTCATTGGGCCTTTTGAGGTACTTAGGAGGATTGGGGAGGTGGCTTATATGCTTGCTTTGCCACCCAGCTTGTCGAGTATGCATCCGGTATTCCATGTTTCGATGCTCCGGAAGTATGTTGGGGACCCGTCTCATGTGTTGGACTTCAGCACGGTTCAGTTGGATGATGATTTGACCTTTGATGTGGAGCCAGTGGCTATTTTGGGTCGTCAAGTTCGAAAGTTGAGGTCGAAGGATATAGCTTCAGTGAAGGTGCAGTGGAGAGGTCGGCCCGTGGAGGAGGCTACCTGGGAGACCGAGTGGGAAATACGGAGCAGATACCCTCACCTATTTGAGGCTTCAGGTATGTTTCTTGACTCGCTCGAGGACAAGCGTTTGCTTAAGTTGCGGAGGATGTGACGACCCGACCCGTCGTCTCATGAGTTGCCGCTCCGTTTTCCCCATTTTCTGCTTCGTTATGCTTCATCATCAGTGTCTTGTATGATCGAGTTGGTTTGGATTGATTTTAGTGGGAAATGAGACACTTAGTCTCTTTAAGGAAGGCTTAGTTTGGAAAAGTCAACCGGATGTTGACTTATGAGTTAGAGGGCTCGGATGTGAATTCCGATGGTTCGGTTTGCTTTGGGAGGTGATTTGTGGCTTAGGAGTGTGATCGGATGTGGTTTTGGAGGTCCGGTGTAGAATTAGGCTTGAATAGGCGAAGTTAGTATTTTGCCGATTTCCAGTTGATAGGTGAGATTTTGATCCGAGGGTCGGAATGGAATTCCGAGAGTTGTTGTAGCTTCGTTAGGTGATTTGGGATGTGTGCATAAAATTTCAGGTCATTCAGAGGTGATTTGGTTGGGTTTTTGATCAAATGCGTGTTTCGGAAGTTTTAGAAGAACTTAGGCTTGAATTCGATGTAATTTGTTGGTTTTGGTGTTGTTTGAGGTGTTATGATGATTGGAAAAAGTTTGGATAATGTTTTAGGATGTGTTGGTGCCTTTGGTTGAGGTCCCGGGGGCCTCGGGGTGATTTCGGATGGCTAACGGGGAGTTTTGGACTTTGTCAAATCTCAGATTTCTGCTGTTGCTGGTATTTCCGCACCTGCGGAAAGGGGATCGCAGGTGCGAAGGGAAGGCCGCAGGTGCAAGTTTTGGTCGGGGAAACTGTTTCCACAGAAGCGGACGAGGAGTCGCATCTGCGAAGCCGCAGATGCGGAAATTTTGTCGCAGATGCGGCTTTGGGGAGTAAGCTGGAACCGCAGATGCGGATAGGGAGCCGCACCCGCGGAACCGCAGATGCGGCTATCGAACTCCAGATGCGGCTAGGCGGACTTAATGAAGTTCCGCAGATGCGGAGAATAAACCGCAGAAGCGGTACCGCAGAAGCGGATTTTAGACCGCAGATGCGATTTTGTCTGGGCAGAAGGTATTTAAGTCCTTCTTCGCGAATTTTGAAGAGCTTATCATTTCTAACTTCGAACTTGGAGAATTGTGGGCGATTTTGAAGAGGAATTTCAAGGAGCTTCGATAAGGTAAGGATTTTTGGACCCAAAACACGATTCTATGGTGTTATTTCATGAATTAGGACTGAAAATTTAAGGAATTAATGGACAAAAATGGTGGATTAGGGCTTGAACTTAAGAGAGCAAAAATTGAGGATTTGAAGGGTCAATTGAACTCCGATTCTTGTGTATTTGATATGTATAAACTCGTGGGGAGATAAGGAGTCTAATGATGTGAAAATTTCTGAGTTTCGAGAAGTGGGCCCGGGGCTCAGGTTTTGCTAATTTCGGGATTTTCGATATTTTTCAATTGTTTTCGATTGGGTTTTGTTCCTTTAGCATATTGTGACGTATTCGCTCTGGTTTTGGTAAGATTCGACGCGCGAGGAGGCCGATTTGAGAGGCAAGGGCATAGCGAGCTAGAGTTTTGGCCGACTTGAGGTGAGTAATGAATGTAAATGATGTCCTGAGGGTTTGAAACCCCGGATTTGCACATCGTAGTGCTATATTGAGGTGAGACACGCGTTTGATGATGAGCGCGGGGTCGTTTACTATTGGGGATTGTGACTTGGTCCGTCCCGAGTGATGTTCTTACCGCTTATTTGATTGAAGCCTATTTGTTGTCATCATTATTTGTATTGATTTTCATATTTGGACTTCGTGCCAACTATTTGAACCCTTCGGGGAGTTTTTATCACTATATCCTCACTGTATGGATTTTATTACTGAACTCAGTCGTACCGTTTTCTACTATTTTACAACTCAGCCATCTTTACTCGGATTTTGAAACTAAAAGATATACTTAATGATGTTTTGGGCTTAGAACTACTATTTTATTATTGCCCGAGGGGCTTATGTGATTTCTGGACTGAGTATGGATCGGGCTGCATGCCGCAGCGGTATTATATTTATATTGATATCAGGCCGAGGGCCTAGCTGATGCCACGAGATGGCTTGATATTGCGCTTGGGCCGTAAGGGGCCCCTCCCGGAGTCTGCACACCCCCAGTGAGCGCCGTCGATGATAAATAAATGGATCGGGCTGCACACCGCAGCGGGTTCTAGAGAGTACCGTACTATGTGTTGCATTCCTTTATTTGGTTATCATTTAATTACTTATCCGTTATAGCTTTTCCATGTTTCTACTTTATTGGTTTATTGATTTCACATTATTTGGTTTAAACTGCTGTATTATAGATTACAATGTGTTTATCCAGGATTTCTTATTCTCAGCCCTTATTTATGTTTATTACTCACTGGGTCGGAGCACTCACATTACTCCCTGCACCTTGCGTGCAGATCCAGGTGCATCTGAGGCTGTTGAGGATTTTCAGTTGGGCAGCGCATATCCGAGAGCATCGAGGTAGCTGCATGACGTCCACAGCCCTGATCTCTCCCTTTTATCCTCTTGTTTCCTCCGCATTTCTAGATTGCTATGTATTAGGTGGATACTTATGTATTAGAGGCTCAGACTTGTGACACCGGATCTTTTGGGCTATGTAGTAGTATTGCTATTTGAATTTTCGCACATTTAACTCTTATTTCAGACTTCCGATATGATGAATTGGTAATTAAATTGTGTTAGCTAATAATGAACCGTATAATGAATTGGGCTAAGGTTGTTGATTGGTCGGGCTTACCTAGTAATGTGTTGAGCGCCATCACGACCGGGGTTGGGGTCGTGACATAAAATTAGTACTGCTTTATCGTATTCAAAGCAATAAAATATTGATGTACACATATTCTGATTAATCAAGTCCATGATTAAAGATTTTAGAAAAATATATATTTTAACCCTAAAATAATAGCAGATGCATTATATATATAGTATACATATTTTATATACTTTTTGGCTAGTTAATACAATTATTTTTCGGCAAAGTGATGAATTAGTATTTGCCTGAATTTAAGCATTGTATACTCTATGTTTATTTAATACATTGTAAAGAATTTTTATTTTTGTACATTTTCACTCAAAATGATCACCCCGCTCCTCAAATATAAACAAAAATAATAGTCATATCCATGCAAGAAAAACAATTACATGTGGCACCTATTAAGATAATTTTTTTAACATATAGCTTAACATTGTTGAGAAGTTTTTTTTATAGTTTCTTGAACATATGTAAGAGTAATAAAATACATGATTATCACATGAATCACATAATTGCGACGAGTTCACGCCTTTTTACTTAAAAGTTTTATCAAAAATTATGAAAAAGTATAGGATAACTTTGAAAATCATTCCATGTCATTTGAGTTAAAACAATTTTAAGACTTTTAGATATATCTCCACTATTTAAATATGTACTATCGAGAATAATCAAGAATTACGTGGACATGAAGAGTAGATACATTTAAAAAAATTATATTACTCTAATGCTCTAAAAATAACATACATATCCCTCAACAAATCAGTAACTTAAACAATACAAATATTTATTTTGTAAAAAAAATAAATATTTATTATCTAGAATAAGGTAAATATGAAAAGATAGATAGTTTGAAAAAAAATTAAATTCATAAATCCAATATCTTCAAACGATACACAAATCAATACCTTATATTATGTATCCTATTTGTTTGGAAAGTCTCAGTTGATTTTCACATTCTATATGAATATCATTTTTGCTTCTATCGCAGAGCCGATCCAATCATTTTGTTCCACTTATTTTAAATTATTTTTAATCAATCATCACACATAATAGATTGATAATAATATTCTAAAGTATTTTGCTTTTTATGTGAATATACATTGATGTAATCTTGAATTGGAGACAATTCATGGCACATAAGCATCTAATGAAAATAACCAATCAAAGAAAAAAATTGTTAAACTTCGATATATAGGAGACTTTGACGAACTTGTTCTAGAAAACCTAATCTAACATCCATCGATTTTCTTTAAGAAATTTGTAAAGGAATCAATTACTCATACAAAAGTAGAAATAGATAAATTAAAGAGCACAATCTCATCTTATTATTAGAACCACTTTATTAGTATGAAAAAGAAAATATTCATATAAAGTTGCCCCTATAACTTTGTATCTTTTTAAATTAGATTTTATATGTTAAAAAATTATCATTTAATTATTTTATTATTATTTAATATTTTAAAAATTAACTCAATTTATGTGAATTATGTAGTAATCCAAATATTTAGGAACACAAAATATATCATAAAAGACAGTAACTTAAATTAGTTTTAGATTTATATGAACTAATACAAATTAATACTTTAAAGGGTAGTAAGAATTTTCCACTTTGTTTACATTATAATAAATATTTTTAGAGCATATTACTAATTTTTTTGTTATAGTACGTGCCATTTTTTAGTACATGCCTTGTTATAAAGAATTGTAATTAGGAACTACAATTCTTTTAGAAAGAAAATTATGGACGTACTTTTCAAATTCAAGTAGGATCAATATTGTGGGGTCGGGCTGTCACGACCCGGATTTTCCACCCTCGGGAATCGTGATGGCGCCTACTAATGTGAGCCAGGCAAGTCGAATATTTAACAAATTACCTTTTTACTCATTTTATACTCTTTAACAATTAAAAACAATAATGTAAAAACAACGGAAAAATTTAGAATAAGCGGAAGAGAAGCAATAGAATATCTAAACATGTATCCAAAACAACTGTTTAAGCCTCAACTACCCAGAACTGGTATCACAGTTTCACAAACGATCTAAGAATACTACATACAATGTCTGAAAAATAAACGATACACTGTTTCTGAATTAAGGAAATAAAACAGGAATAAAGGGGTAGAGGGAGACGCCAGGGCCTGCGGACGCCTGCAGGTCTACCTTGGATCTCCGCGTGGACTGAAGGTAGCCACTCAATCTACGGTCCAAAGTCAACAGCACTGGGATCTGCACAAAAGAGTGCAGAGTGTAGTATCAGCACAACCGACCCCATGTGCTGGTAAGTGCCTAGCCTAACCTCGGCGAAGTAGTGACGAGGCTAGGACCAGACTACCAAATAAACCTGTGCAGTTATATAATATACAACGAAAAGTAAAGCAGAAATAAACAAGTAAAGATGGGAGGGGGACAACATGCTTCGGGGAATAACAAGTAAAACAGAATATCAAGAGAATTATAAAGGAACCAAAATCCAACTACTAACAAGGATAAGGAAAACAAAGGCAGAATTCACTTTCATTTCACATCTTGTTGCAGGCGTGCAACCCGCTCCCATTACACGTATCTCGTAGCAGGCGTGCAACCCGCTCCCGTTTCATATATCTCGTGGCAGGCGTGCCACCCGCTCCCATTTTATTTATCTCGTGGCAGGCGTGCCACCCGCTCCCATTTCATTTATCTTGTGGCAGGCGTGCCACCCGATCCCAGTTACAAATCAACAACAACTACAAAGAATCCCGCCAAGGGAACAAGAGCAATACAACAACATTCCGGCAAGGGAACAATAATATCAAAACAAACATCCCGGCAAGGGAACAATGATTATAGTAACATGTGAGGCACAATAAACCACAACGGAGTCATAACAATTATAATACAAGACTCACGGGCATACTTGACACCGACGTATAGATACTCGTCACCATGCCTATACGTCGTACTCCACAATTAACACGTAGAAAATAAGACACGACTCCTAATCCCTCAAGCTAAGGTTAGACCAGACACTTACCTCGATGCCACGAACACAATTCACGACTCAATTATCGCTTTACCCCTTGATTCCACCACCAATCCGCTCGTATCTAGTCACAAGTTACTTAATTACATCAATAAACGCTAAATGAATCAATTCTAATACATGTAGATGAGTTTTCTAAAGTTTTACCCAAAAAGTCAAAAATCGCCCCCGGGCCCACATGGTCAAAACCCGAGGTTCGAACCAAAACCCGATTACCCAATCCCCCACAAACCCAAATATATAATTTGTTTTAAAATCGGACCTCAAATCGAGGTCCAAATCCCCAATTTTTGAAAAATCTAGGTTCTACCCAAAACACCCAATATGCCCCATGAAAATCATTGATTTGAGTTGAAATCATGTTAAAAGATGTTAAGGATTGAAGAAAACTAGTCAAAAATGACTTACAATTGATTTGGAAGAAGAGTTGTTCTTGGAAAATCGCCCTAGGGAGTTTGTGTTTTGAAAAGGTGTGAAAAATGGTTAATTTTCGGCTATGTATAAAAGTTGCAGGTCGCAGATATGGGAAATACGAACAGGGTTCGCAATTGCGAACCCCGACCTCTGCTATGCTGGGAATTGCGAAGTGGGTTGGGAAATGTGAACAAAGTGTCGCATTTGCGACAACGGGCTGAAGGGGGGGCATCGCATTTGCGATGGAATCCTCGCAATTGCGAGGCTGGCTGGCCTGGGCTTGTTTTGCATTTGTGATAAGCCTCTCGCATTTGCAATATCGTATTTGCGAGCCAGGCTTCGCAAATGCGAAGCCTGCAGGCCTGCAATGCAACAACTAAAAACCTGCAATTTTCCAAGTCCAAAATCCACCCCGTGGCCTATCCAAAACTCACTCGAGCCCTCGGGTCTCCAAACCAAACATGCATACCAACCTAAAAATATCATACGGACTCACTCGTGCATTCAAAACACTAAAATAACATCAACAACTATGAGTTTAGCATCAAAATCATGAAATTTTCTTAAGAACTTCAAATTTCCAATTTTTCTCAAAAACGATCCGATCCACGTCGTTTCAAATCCGTTTCTTACCAAATTTCACAGAACTATCTTAAATCACATATAAGACCTGTACCTGGCGCCGGATCTAAAATACGGGCCCGATACCATCAAGTTCTAATCATAATTCATTTCTAAATCTCATAAACAATTTCAGAAAACAATTTTCTTTAAAAATTTATTTCTCGGGCTTGGGACCTCGGAATTCGATTCCGGGCATACGCCCAAGTCCCATATTTTCCTACAGACCCTCCGGGATCGTCAAATCACGGGTTCGTGTCCGTTTACCCAAAATATTGACCAAAGTCAACTTAATTCATTTTAAAGCCAAAGTTTTATTCACAGATTTTCACATATAGACTTTCCGGCTACCGCTCGGACTGTGCACGCAAATCGAGGTGATGCTGAATAGGTTTTTAAGGCCTCGGAATGCAGAAGTTTATTTAAAACAAGTGATGACCCTTTTGGGTCATCACACGGGCATATGTAGATTTTAAATCGGAGAGAATTTCATTATTAGGTAATTTACTATTAGATCTTTAAATTATACAAACATTTAAGGGCATAAAAGTCGATCAATATTTCAGGGATATTATAGTCGTTCAACATTTAGCATAAATTATTCGTACTTTTATAATAATATAGATACATAGATAGATAGATAGATAGATAGATAGATAGATAGATAGATTAAAGCAAGAAAGTTACCATATATAATTGACATTATGGTTAAGCCAAGTGGCAAGCTAATAAATGTCAATAGTATATGGTAACTTTATTCTATATTTGACTATTTTAGTTAAATACAAATATAATATAATATAATANCTATATATATATATATATATATATATATATATATATATATATATATATATATATATATATATATCTTTTTTTATCATGTTATCATACTTAATTCGGTTAATGATCATATGCAATCATGTTAGAAACTTTTGTTATTTTTTTATAATTATTTAAATACTACTTCGCCTCTAGCAAAA
>NW_017670593.1:178504-219307 GCF_001879085.1 Nicotiana attenuata
TGTAATAACCCATACCTGCAACCTCAGGTGCACTCATATGATATACTACATAACCCAAACACTCGAAACGATAACTTCTATTAACAGTAGTTGCACAACACCCGAATACCGGTAGAAAACCTCTTATCAACTAAGGTCTTATTTCAACACTTTCATATACTGCCAACGATAAATGAAACACGCAATAAACCGTAACCATTTCTCAGATCAACCATTTATGAAGCCACTTCCCTTTTGACTAATACCACAGTAGATTCCGAGCCGAACCTCAATATTATCCTTCCAACAAGCTAAAATCAAATCCGTTCGTATTCATTAGTGACCCCAACGATCACCTCGAATCCAACATACCACTCTGGTGATATGACACCTTAATACAAGCCTAAGCC
Source organism: Nicotiana attenuata (assembly GCF_001879085.1). Taxonomy (NCBI): domain Eukaryota; kingdom Viridiplantae; phylum Streptophyta; class Magnoliopsida; order Solanales; family Solanaceae; genus Nicotiana; species Nicotiana attenuata. The sequence continues at coordinate 178,894 of NW_017670593.1, forward strand.
ACAACTTGCATAATACGCGCACCAATAAGAAACGGTCTGAACATACTCAAATCATGAAAAATGACTCAAACGAAAGAGCTGTACCTCAAGCTCATCAGTACCATCACAACACAAGGCTGAGACCCCGTCTCACATCCTAGAAATAGAACACCTGAATCTACCCCGAAAGGTCATATCTCCACGTGGCCTCGCTACAAGTCGCGATCCTATCCAAACACTGTTACACATGAAACACCTCAAGTCACTATGCTCAAAATCGACAGCCACGCATAATTTGATGTCTGGAACCAAAGCAATTCAGTACACCCACGGTGAAACAAATAACATACGCCACGCAACCCGATAGGTCATAACCAATACTCCATTTACCGAGCAACACCCAATTACTCTTCCCGCTCGACTTTCACTATGAATCCCCAATAGAACCGCACCACATGTGCCCATAACCAACAAATCATAACGTCTCACAACACCGAAAAGCAACTCATAGCTCTCCTCAGATCACTAACAAGCTCAATAACGATCGAATCAACCTATCCCTCAACAATACAATTCGGGGCCAACCAAGCCCACTCAAGCTAAACACGTATCCACATCGGCCTACCAACGAACTCATTACCAAGAAAGCCTGAAGCTGCTCCTTCCACTACTATAACTCCTGCCAGAGCCGTACGATACGGTGCCCGACACCAAATCAATATCGAAATCCACCACCTCGCCCAGCAACATGCCCGGCCACAAGAAACGCATCTGAAAAGTCCCTTAACACCGGAACAGAACCAATGGTAGAGACCTCTGCACTGACATCCATCACGAAGGCCCAATTAAGAAAAGCAATCCTTCCCAGCCGTCCGCTGGGTCTTTGAAATATAAACCACTCTGCAAGAACATAATCCAATGCACCTCGCCACTCAACCCGTGGCATTTCCGGCATAGCCCGTAGCGCAATAGTTCAGAATCACCTAACACTAAGACAACCAGTCTGAATTTCAACATCACATCCAAAATCTAACATACCAGCAAATAAAGATCCACTCGAGCCTCCAAATCCCGATTGCCGCTAAACGGTGCCGAATACACACAATCCACAACCACGACATAGCCTGTACATGAGAACTCCTAGTCTCCAACTCCATATAGCACACGAATCATCATACCTGATCCCAATTTTGCCGTCCGAACGCATACCACACCTTAAATACCCCTATCACTCCATGATAGATACTTTAAAATTTCATGTGCCACCAAGCAAACCCGAATACCACCAGTTGATCCAACAAGAAAATGCCGCAATACTACCGAAGTATCATCAGTTTAATCACATTACCCTTTTTCTGAGACACATACTCTCGTCAAATCGCTTCCAATTAGCAGCACCATTTCCTTGATTATCTGAGGCTACCCGTTGCCTAAGAGTTTTATGAACTTCTTTTTAGAACTGAACTGAAACCTCGTACATGCAAATCTCGATCCTCCACAACATACCGCATATACCATACCATCCAAGGATAGCAGGAAAACTTTTATCTCCCTTCCGAGCCACAGACATCTACGCACTCAACTAGTCAAGAACTTCCATTGATCCCATCTAGAAGAAAAATCATTACACATTCCATGTCTCTCATATTCGTAGAAAATGCACTTCTTCAACCACGGTAGAAATCAACAAGAACTCTCTCAATTCCGTTTGCATAAATTAAACTGCCAGGACGGAATCCTTCTAACTCGACCAAGCTAAGCAAGCCATCAAAACCCAAGAGCATTGCTGCAAAATACTTGTAAGGGCTCATTACCTCGAACACATACGAAGAATTAATCATATCCTTACCATACCGATTCGGTCTACTATCAAGCTATTCCATCTATCTAATTTCCCTTCTAATTCATCATCAACTTGATATTCCCCCTTGCTGTAGCACCGCAGTTCCTCAACCCAGGCTCACTACACGAGACCCAAGCACAAGACCACACTGTCTAAGACCCATAAGCCACTGAATCCTCTCTCAAATATTCCCAGAAACACCACATTCCAAAATACTTTACTCTGAAGAACTTCCTGCGAATCTAAATCCGTTACCTTTACTTTCCAGATACTGATACATAGAATCCCATAATTAACATAAAAATACCACAAGTCTTGACATTTTCCAATGAAAACACAGTCTCTAACCACATACACAACCTTAAGACACCTGATTGTTACATGTAGAATCTTGAACACATTAAAACCATTCTCGAGAGTCATTTACTTCTTATTCAAACTGCAATTCACCTGATCAACCGAACATAACCACCCGTGCCTCATTAGCACTCTGACATTGCAGGATATGACCTCATCCCAATACAAACAAATATCTTCTTGCTCCATGCACCGAGCATTCTTTACCAACAACAACTTAAGACATCCTGTGATTCTCACACATCTACGAGGCACCATATAACCTTTGTTAAAATTTTGCTTCACTCGTGCCATCCTCGGCTCAATTTCCGCAACCAGAACTGATTCGCCAGCATGCCTCAAACTGGAACCAACATAGCACATAACCGTAGAATTAGCTAATCAATAGCAAACACCCCAACTTGGCTCGAAGCCATACATCAAAACACTCCCAACAACTCATAACGCACATACTCCATTGCTGCCTTAATACCATAGTGAGATTAAACTCAATCCTTCATAAGCTTGTGGAAACACAAATCATCTAGAAATTTTTTTTTAACTCTTCTGCAAATCTCGCATTCACTCACACACAGTTAAGCCCACTCTCTAGGCGATCCAATGTAGATGTCAACACATTTTCTTCACTTGTAAATGAGATCTTCTAATAGATAACATAATGATCACACAACTTTAGAACACTCCGCAGGAGATGACCCACCTGCTTTGCCTCCAACTACCATTTCTGTATACCTTCCACCGTCCTAAACTGTACGCAGTCGCTTAGTCTTCCTGAGTCTGAACTCATACCGTAATATAAAATTTTTACTTCACTCTCAACTGGAAACATGAAAAGATTTTTCTCACGCGCCCATAACTCGGGCTATACCTCGAATCGCAATGGAATTCAAACACCTAATAGTTCTTCTATCATCCAGTAGGCCTTCCTCATCACCTCCAAGTCACATAGATGCACCTTGCAGCACTAACATACTCACCACGTAGCTAACCAGCCGTCACTCCCACTAATAGGGGCAATGCCGAACATATAAGTTCGAAACACTTGCTCACACAATCAGCACCTCAGTGTTCAAGCCATAGGAAAAGATCCGGCCTCAAGTCCTCCAGACTGGCCCAACATAAACTCACAGAGATTACATCTCGCCCCTCGATCGGGGAATCACAAGCTATCAAGGCACATCTGATACTGAGCCCTCATGCGCGCGTACGAACACGTGGAAGGAATTTCAAGAGTTTCTTTTCAAGATGAATCAAGGATGCACGATAAGAATTCAAGAATGTGAAGTTTTCCTAAAGTTTCTACAGCCTCTCGAGGATAAGTACAGACGTCTCCGTACCGATCCACGAGACTCTACTAATCCGGCTCATGATTCGCGAGACCAAGTAACCTAGGCTCTGATACCAACTTCTCACGACCCCAACCCCGATCGTGATGGCGCCCAACACACTGCTAGGCAAGCACGACCAATTCAACAACCTTAACCCTTTTTATGCAGTTCATGATTCAATTAACACAAATAATTACTAAGTCATAATACTGAAACTCTGAAATATAGATAAAACATGCGGAAAACCCAAGTAGAAATACTACTACACAGCCCGAAGAATCCGGTATCACAAGTCTGAGCCTCTAATACACGGGTGTCAGCCTACTACATAGTGCTCTAAAGAAATGTGGAAATAAGGCAAATAGGTTAGATGGGAAGATCAGGACTGCGGACGTCATGCAGCTACCTTGATGCTCCCAGATATGATGCTCGCCAGAGAAATCCTCACTCAGCCTCAGCGGGTGCACCTAGATCTGCACACAAGGTGCAGGGAGTAATGTGAGTACTTCCAACCCAGAGAGTAATAAACATAAATAAAGGCTGAGAGTAAGAAATCCTGGATAAGCACAATGTAAGCTATAATTACAGCAGTTCAATCCAGATAATATCAACTCAATAAACCAATGAAAATAATGATGCTACAACGGATAAGTAAATGAATGACAGTCAATTAAGAAATGCAACAAATAGTATGGTACTCTCTAGTACCCGCTGCGGCGTGCAACCCGCTCCATTTATTTATCGTCGACGGCGCTCACTGGGGGTGTGCAGACTCCGGGAGGGGCCCCTTACGGCCCAAGCGCAATATCAAGCCACCTCGTGGCATCCATTAGGCCCTAAGCCTCATATCAATATCAATATAATACTGCTGCGGCGCGCAGCCCGATCCCACACTCAGTCCAGAATCACATAAGCCCCTCGGGCACAATAGCATATAAAATATTCAGCCCAAACTTCATTAGAAATATTATTTAAGTTCCAAGTTTTGTGAAAAAGTGGCTGAGTTTGCAAAACAGTATCAAATACTAGGACTGAGTTCAATTATATGTAAAAATAGTAAGAAACCAGTAAGAGCAATCCCTGAAGGATTCAATCAGTTGGCACGAGTCCAAATTATGACAATTAATCCATTTTTATAAGGATATCTACTAAGCTTCAATCAATTAGGTAGTAATTTTATTAAGCGGGACGGACCAAGTCACGATCCCCGACGGTGCTCTACCCCACGCCCGTTATCCGGCGTGCAAGTCACCTCAACATAGCACTACAATGTGCAAATTCGGGGTTTCAAACCCTCAACACAACATTTACATCTATTACTAACCTCAAGCCGGCCAAAATCCTAGCTCGCTATGCCCTTGACTCTCAAATCGACCTCCTCGCGCGTCGAATCTGACCAAACCACAACGAATACGTCACATTATGCTATAGGATCAATACCCAATCGAAAATAATCGAAAAATATCAATAATCCCGAAATTGACAAAACCCGAGCCCCGGGCCCACTTCTCGAAAATCAGAAATTTTTACAGAAAAGTGTTCCTCATCTTCTCCCGATTCCGTACATATAAAGAACACCAAAATCGGAGTCCGTTTGACCCCTCAAATCGACCCCTAAAGGTCTCATAATCTCAGGCCCCAAAATCCTATTTTTCTACTATTTTTCATTAATTAAAGGCTGGGATTATGGTCTATAATCACCCATAAACGAGTTTTAATAATCAAATCACTTACCTCTGTGATACCCACTGATTTTCTCTCTTAAAAATCGCCTCAGAAGCTTCTTCCCGTTCAAAAATTGGAAGAAAACTCGACCTACTCATTATAGGTATACTGCTCAATTTTACTGCTCCCAATGGATTCCTTGCGAAATTCTAATGAATTTAGGATTTTGAATCACTCAATTTGACCTTATAATGAAGGAGATATGTAGGTTTTAAGATTTGCAAATAGTGCAGGTTTTTAATACGCCGTCGTGGGCAATTTCGTCATTAACCTGAAAATCTTGGCAACCTTGGTAAAATGGCCATAAAATCCTCATACGATGTCCAAATTGGATGATTCTTTTTGCTACGGGTCCGTAATTATGATATGGATCTAATGCTTCGTTCAAAACAGTAATAGGAGCTCATTTGTTCAATATGGTATCATTTATGCTTGAAGAAACGACATCGAAGCATAAGAAAAACGAGCACAACGTAGCTCAAACCTATCCGAAACTCACCCGAGCTCCTCGGGACCGCATACAAACATACTAACACATCACATATGATCATTCAAACTTAGTTGCACTCTCAAAACACCAAAACTAACATCAAAACACCAAATTTATATCGGATTCAAGCCTAAGTTCTTCTAAAACTTCCGAAACACGCATTTGATAAAAACCCAACCAAATCACCTCCGAATAACCTAAAATTTTGCACACACATCCCAAATCACCCAACGAAGCTACAGCAACTCTCGGAATTTCATTCCAACCCTCGGATCAAAATCTCACCTATCAACCGGAATTCGCCAAAATACTAACTTCGCCAATTCAAGCCTAATTCTACACCGGACCTCCAAAATCACTTCCGATCACACTCCTAAGTCACAAATCATCCCCCGAAGCTAACCGAATCGTCGGAATCCACATCCGAGCCCTCTAACTCATAGGTCAACATCCGGTTGACTTTTCCAAAACAAGCCTTCCTTAAAGAGACTAAGTGTCTCATTTCCTTCCAAAAATCAACCCAATTCAACTCGTTCACACAAGACACTGATAATGAAGCATAACGAAGCAGGAAATGGGGAAAACGGAGCGGTTTTCATGAGACAACGGGTCGGGTCGTCACATCCTCCCCAACTTAAACAAACGCTCATCCTCGAGCGTACCCAGAGTTGTCCTAGAAGCCAACCAATAGCTGAATGACCTTACCAAGCATATACCCGGGGGTGATCCCGCGTCACCCTATCTCGCATAGGTCCGATAACACAACATAGCTAAAATTTCACAATCCATCTAGTCCATAAACCATAGAACCACATTGCACTTTCCGAAATCATACACAAGATCAGAACCTCACATCTATACTCAGAATAAGCCCAAACCAGCTGTAATAACCCATACCTGCAACCTCAGGTGCAATCATATGATATACTACATAACCCAAACACTCGAAACGATAACTTCTATTCACAGCAGTTGCCCGCAACACCCGAATACCGGTAAAAAAACCTCTTATCAACTAAGGTCTTATTCCAACACTTTCATATACTGCCAACGATAAATGAAACACGCAATAAACCGTAGCTATTTCTCAGATCAACCATTCATGAAGCCACTTCCCTTTTGACTAATACCACAGCAGATTCTAAGCCGAACCTCGATATTGTCCTTCCAACTGGCTGAAATCAAATCCGTTCGTATTCATTAGTGACCCCAACGATCACCTCGAATCCAACACACCACTCTGGTGATATGACACCTCAATACAGGCCTAAGCCACAACTGCATAATACGTGCACCAATAAGAAACAGTCTGAACATACTCAAATCATGAAAAATGACTCAAACGAAAGAGCTATACCTCAAGCTCATCAGTACCATCACAACACAAAGCCGAGACCCCATCTCACATCATAGAAATAGAACACCTGAATCTTCCCCGAAAGGTCATATCTCTACGTGGCCTCGCTACAATGCGTGATCCTATCCAAACACTGTTACACATGAAACACCTCAAGTTACTATGCTCAAAATCGACAGCCACGCACAATTTGATGTCTGGAACCAAAGCAATTCATTACACCTACGGTGAAACAAATAACATACGCCACGCAACCCGATAGGTCATAACCAATTCTACATTTACCGAGCAACACCCAATTACTCTTCCCGCTCGACATTCACTATGAATCCCCAATAGAACCGCACCACATGTGCCCATGACCAACAAATCATAACGTCTCACAACACCAAAAAGCAACTCATAGCTCTCCTCAGATCACTAACAAGCTCAATAACGATCGATTCAACCTATCCCTCAACAATACAATTCGGGGCCAACCAAGCCAACTCAAGCTAAACACGTATCCACATCGGCCTACCAACGAAATCATTACCAAGAAAGCCTGAAGCAGCTACTATAACTCCTGCAAGAGCTGTACGATACGGTGCCCGGCACCAAATCAATATCGAAATCCACAACCTCGCCCGGCGACATCCCCGGTCGCAAAAAACGCATCCGAAAAGTCCCTTAACACCGAAACGGAACCAATGGTAGAAACCTCTGTAGTGACATCCATCAAGAAGGCCCAATTAAGAAAAGCAGTCCTTCCCAGCCGTCCGCTGGGTCTTTGAAATATAAACCACTCTGCAAGAACATAATCCAATGCACCTCGCCACTCAACCCGTGGCATTTCCGGCATAGCCCGTAGCGCAATAGTTCAGAATCACCTAACACTAAGACAACCAGTCTGAATTTCAACATCACATCCAAAATCTAACATACCAGAAAATAAAGATCCACTTGAGCCTCCAAATCCCGATTGCCGCTAAACAGTGCCGAATACACATGATCCACAACCACGACATAGCCTGTACATGAGAACTCCCAGTATCACTATCTAGTTATTCCATCTATCTAATTTCCCTTCTGATTCATCATCAACTTGATATTCCCCCTTGCTGTAGCACCACAGTTCCTCAACCCAGGCTCACTACACGAGACCCAAGCACAAGACCACACTGTCTAAGACCCATAAGCCACTGAATCCTCTCTCAAATATTCCCAGAAACACCACATTTCAAAATACTTTACTCTGAAGAACTTCCTGCGAATCTACATCCGTTACCTTTACTTTCCAGATACTGGTACATAGAATCCCATAATTAACATAAAAATACCACAAGTCTTGACCTTTTCCAATGAAAACACAGTCTCTAACCACATACACAACCTTAAGACACTTGATTGTTACATGTAGAATCTTGAACACATTAAAATCATTCTCGAGAGTCATTTACTTCTTATTCAAACTGCAATTCACCTGATCAAACGAACATAACCACCCATGCCTCAATAGCACTTTGACACCGCAGGATATGACCTCATCCCAATACAAACAAACATCTTCCTGCTCCATGCACCGAGCATTCTTTACCAACAACAGCTTAAGACATCCTGTGATTCTCACCCATCTACGAAGCACCATATAACCTTTGTCAAAATTTTGCTTCACTCGTGCCATCCTCGGCTCAATTTCCGCAACCAGAACTGATTCGCCAGCATGCCTCAAACCGGAACCAACATAGCACATAACCGTACAATTAGCTAATCAATAGCAAACTCCCCAACTTGGCTCGAAGCCATAGATCAAAACACACCCAACAACTCATAATGCACATACTCCATTGCCTTAATACCATAGTGAGATTAAACTTAATCCTTCATAAGCTTGTGGAAACACAAATCATCTAGAATTTTCTTTTTTTTTAACTCTTCTGCAAATCTCGCATTCACTCACACAACAGTTAAGCCCACTCTCTAGGCGATTCAATTTAGATGTCAACACATTTTCTTCACTTGAAAATTAGATCTTCTAATAGATAACGTAAGGATCACACAACTTTAGAACACTCCGCAGGAGATGACCCACCTGTTTTGCCTTCAACTACCATTTCTGTATACCTTCCATCATCCTAAACTGTAAGCAGTCGCTTAGTCTTCCTGAGTCTGAACTCATACCGCAACATAAAATTTTTACTTCACTCTCAACTGGAAACATGAAAAGATTCTTCACGCGCCCATAACTCGGGCTATACCTCGAATCGCAATGGAATTCAAACACCTAATAGTTCTTCTATCATCCAGTAGGCCTTCTTCATCACCTCCAAGTCACATAGATGCACCTTGCAGCACTAACATACTCACCACGTAGCTAACCAGCCATCACTCCCACTAATAGGGGCAATGCCGAACATATAAGTTCGAAACACTTGCTCACACAATCAGCACCTCGGTGCTCAAGCCATAGGAAAAGATCCGGCCTCAAGTCCTCCAGACTGGCCCAACATAAACTCACAGAGATTACATCTCGCCCCTCGATCGGGGAATCACAAGCCATCAAGGCACATCTGATACTGAGCGCTCATGCGCGCGTACGAACACGTGGAAGGAATTTCAAGAGTTTCTTTTCAAGATGAATCAAGGATGCACGATAAAACAATGAAAATAATGATGCTGTAACAGATAAGTAAATGAATGACAATCAATTAAGAAATGCAACAAATAGTACGGTACTCTCTAGTACCCGTTGCGGCGTGCAGCCCGCTCTATTTATTTATCGTCGACGGCGCTCACTGGGGGTGTGCAGACTCCGGGAGGGCCCCCTTACGGCCCAAGCGCATTATCAAGCCACCTCGTGGCATCCATTAGGCCCTAAGCCCCATATCAATATCAATATAATACTGCTGTGGCGCGCAGCCCGATCCCACACTCAGTCCAGAATCACATAAGCCCCTCGGGCACAATAGCATATAAAATATTCAGCCCAAACTTCATTAGAAATATTATTTAAGTTCCAAGTTTTGAGAAAAAGTGGCTGAGTTTGCAAAACAGTATGAAATACTAGGACTGAGTTCAATTATCTGTAAATATGGTAAGAAACCAGTAAAAACAATCCCTGAAGGATTCAAGTAGTTGGCACGAAGCCCAATTATGACAATTAATCCATTTTTATAAGGATATCTACTAAGCTTCAATCAATTAGGTAGTAATTTTATTAAGCGGGACGGACCAAGTTACGATCCCCAACGGTGCTCTACCCCATGCCCGTTATCCGGCGTGCACGTCACCTCAACATAGCACTACAATGTGCAAATTCGGGGTTTCAAACCCTCAACACAGCATTTACATCTATTACTAACCTCAAGCCGGCCAAAATCCTAGATCGCTATGCCCTTGCCTCTCAAATCGACCTCCTCGCGCGTCTAATCTGACCAAAACCACAACGAATACGTCACATTATGCTATAGGATCAATACCCAATCGATAATAATCGAAAAACATCAATAATCCCGAAATTGACAAAACCTGAGCCCCGGGCCCACTTCTCGAAACTCAATTTTTTTTACATAAAAGTGTTCTTCATCTTCTCCCGATTACGTACATATAAAGAACACCAAAATCGGAGTCCATTTGACCCCTCAAATCGACCCCTAAAGGTCTCATAATCTCAGGCCCCAAAATCCCATTTTTCTACTGTTTTTCATGAATTAAAGGCTGGGAATATGGTCTATAATCACCCATAAACGAGTTTTAATAATCAAATCACTTACCTCTGTGATACCCACTGATTTTCTCTCTTAAAAATCGCCTCAGAAGCTTCTTCCCGTCAAAAATTGGAAGAAAACTCGACCTGCTCATTATAGGTATACTGCTCACGCGTTTTACTGCTCCCAATGGATTCCTTGCGAAGTTCTAATGACTTTAGGCTTTTGAATGACTCAATTTGACCTTATAATGAAGGAGATATGTAGGTTTTAAGATTTGCAAATAGTGCAGGTTTTTAATACGCCGTCAGGGGCAATTTCGTCATTAACCTGAAAATCTGGGCAACCTTGGTAAAATGGCCATAAAATCCTCATACGATGTCCAAATTCGACGATTCTTTTTGCTACGGGTCCGTAATTACGATACGGATCTAATGCTTCATTCAAAACAGTAATCGGAGCTCATTTGTTCAATATGATATCATTTATGCTTGAAGAAACGACGTCGAAGCATAAGAAAAACGAGCACAACGTAGCTCAAACCTATCCGAAACTCACCCGAGCTCCTCGGGACTGCATACAAACATACTAACACATCACATATGATCATTCAAACTTAGTTGCACTCTCAAAACACCAAAACTAACATCAAAACACCAAATTTATATCGGATTCAAGCCTAAGTTCTTCTAAAACTTCCGAAACACGCATTTGATAAAAACCCAACCAAATCACCTCCGAATAACCTGAAATTTTGCACACACATCCCAAATCACCTAACGAAGCTACAGAAACTCTCGTAATTTCATTCCGACCCTCGGATCAAAATCTCACCTATCAACCGGAATTCGCCAAAATACTAACTTCGCTAATTCAAGCCTAATTCTACACCGGACCTCCAAAATCACTTCCGATCACACTCCTAAGTCACAAATCATCCCCCGAAGATAACTGAATCGTCGGAATCCACATCCGAGCCCTCTAACTCATAGGTCAACATCCGGTTGACTTTTTCAAAACAAGCCTTCCTTAAAGAGAAGTGTCTCATTTCCTTCCAAAAATTAACCCAATTCAACTCGTTCACACAAGACACTGATAATGAAGCATAACAAAGCAGGAAATGGGGGAAACGGAGCGGTTCTCATGAGACGACGGATCGGGTCGTCACAAAAAGAGAGGGGTAAGATGGGTTTAGGGCAGTGAGGTGGCATGCCACGTGGCCAAAATGTCAATGCATGTGGGATTGGGCAGCCACCTTGGACAACTTTAACGGATGAGTGGTATATTTAACCTAATTGTATAACAGCAAGGATATTTTTAGACAGAAAGTATAACGGAGGGTAAACTTGATCCTTTTCTCATACCAAATAAGAGTTCAAGTCGTAGTATATAAGTCACGTCGTAATCAACGAATCGTTTATATCGTGTCAACCTTTGTGCTTTGCCATAGATATGAGTTATTATTCACTTTGTGGCTATTTTTAGGTTCTAATGACACCTATGAGAATAGTACAAAAATAAAATTATCACTATGAGAATTGAGAAAATGTTAGTCTTTTTTCATGTAGTGTTTCTTAATTAATATCTGACGATTATCTATAATTATTTAGAAGGTCTAAATATTAAGGTTATTTACATATAATTCAAATAACTCAGATATTTAACATGGTTAATGTCAAATATCAAAATGGAGTAAAAACAAAATTGACTAGCTAAAGAATTTTTATATTTTTAGATAGACAAATAAAATGAATTTTGAATTAGGAATAATATTTTCAATTACATTATTATAAAGATAATTATTATTGAAAAATAATATTTTAGAAACTGAAATTTTAAGAAAGAAATATTTCTTAAGTGATATAAACACACAAAATAAGAGTTCAAGTAGTAGTAAAAGAGTTAAGTCTTATCCAAAGAGTCATTCATTGTCTCAACATCTGATTGCTTTTGCCATAAATATGAGTTATTATTTTGCTTCCTGACTATTTTTAGGATCCAATGACATCGGCAAGAATGGTATCAAAAAAAAAATAGAAGAAATGATTAATTTTTTTCATGTAGTTAATATCCAATGATTATCTATATTTATTGAGAAAGTGTAAATTTTAAGATTATTTACATACAATCCAAATAACTTAAATATTTGACATGATTAGTGTCCGCACATCCGCGAGGGTACTAATACTAGTAAGATGTAAAAAGTATCAAAATAGTAAAAGTGATATTCTTTCTTCGACAAATTGAAAAAGAAACAGAGACAGTCATATAGAGTGGGATGGATAGAGCAATGTCATTTATTTATGGGAAAATACATAAGTTATCACCTAAACTATGAACAAAATTCCTATTACATATTTTTTGCGGATGAGCATTACCTTACACACTCAACCTTTCAAGAGTGTAACTTTTACACACCATTTTTATGAGGTGGCCTGCGCGTGTAAGTACGCGCGTTAAAGGTAAATATTCCAAATCTTTTTTCCCCTTATTTCTCTTTTTAAATAAAAAGAATAAGAAAAATTTCTGAACTCTTCCCTCCCTTTGGTCCCCACCGGCCACCGCTATACCCTTCCCCCCTCTCCCAAGAAATCCCTCTTTTTCTTCTGAAGTGACCATTGAAATTTTTTTTCTCTCTTTCTTACTTGCTTCCACGCTGGTGCCCACCGCCATGGAAGAACAAATATTCAAGCTCGCTTTCTTTTTCGTCTTCATTCTTTTTATTTTTCTAATCTGGGGTTGATCTGAGTTTGTCTTGTGGAAGGTGTCAAGGAACATTATATTGGTCTATGGAGGAGGCAGAATAGGCCGGTGTTACCTTCCTCGGCACCGGCGGATTAAAATTAAGTGTCTCCGGCTTCAGTTCCGACCAATTCGACCATTCCGATAAAGAGAAAAAGGACAAATAATTAAATTCTTCAACTTGTTCGTTTTCTTAATCAAAGTACCACCCTAATTTCTTCAGAGTCTATTGCTGATGGGAGGAAGATGCATCTGAAATTGCCAGGGAAGATGACTGGCTGAGGTTAGGAAGATGACAAAGGGAGTGGTCGGGAAGAACTTTTTTTCCTTTTGTTTTAATACAATTGAGGTGTATTTTTAAGTATAATACTTTTTATTGAGTCATAACAGGTGTCCAGCATTGATTGGTGCGTGTAATGTAATATCTAAGAAAAAGTGGTTAATTACAAAAGTGATGTGTAAAAGTTGAGAAAAAGACCCAAATGGTCCCTTATGTATAAGGCCAGGTTTAAGTTAGTCCTTTATATATTACCTTGAACAACAATAGTCCTTTAAGTTTGCTGAAGTTGGACACCTTTGGTCTAAGGCTCACTAAAATCCTTTTTTTAACAGAAAAAGGGTAGTCAGTGACGGCAACTCTATTCCTTAACGGAAATTGTTAGGCCCAGTTAAAATATTTCTTTTTGTTCTCCTTCGAAATAAACTTCACTTCCAAACCTTTTCACTGGAAAGGGGATAAGGATGTTGCATGTGATTGGATGAACTTAAAAATTTAAGTAATGTGAAAGAAACTCCATGGACGAAGTGACTGGTTTTATGGCTTATTCTTTTCAAATTGCTGTAAATTCATTTTATTGGCCAAATTTTTTTTCTCAGATACAAAAATATTTTTTGGTTCATTATAATTATTTATCCTCCGCAATGAACAACTCAATTTGGGCATATTAAACAACTCAATTTGGGCTTTTTCTGTAGTGACAGAATTTAATTAATTTAACCTCTATGATTTTGCTGTTGAAGGATAGAAAAAGAAGTAGAGTAAAACGGGAACTTCTTAGGAGAGGAGGAAGGAAAGTCTTGATGCAGATATATGATATGATGGAGGGGGGCTGAAATCTCAAAGGAAGAAAACAGATGAAAAGTAGCAAAAAAGAGAAAGAGAACATATTTTTACTTAATGGTGAAAACTTTTTTCGATAAATTTTCATTTTTTTCGAAAATAGTTCTTGGCCATAAAATTTTCAATTTTCACTTGAAGATGAATATTGGAATTTTTCGAAAATTTGAAATGAAAAACTTCAAAAACAACCCAAAATTATATTCATGTCCAAACACAACTCTAATTTTCGTTAAAATAGCACGGGCTAGCCAGTTTTCGGACTGGTCATTCAAAAATAGGCAGCGTTTGCAAAGTCATTGAAAAATAGCCACTATTTTGCTGCAATAGGGATCGGTCCAGCATAATATACTGGATATCGGTGCACCTGTGTGTGAATTTCCAGCATATTATGCCGGAACTCCAACATGCAAAAAGTTCCAGCATAATATACTGGAGATTGGAGCACCTGTATATGAACTTCCAGCATATTATACTGGACCGGTATATTATACTGAACTCCAGTATATTATGCTGGAGTTCCAGTATACTTATGCTGGAACTCCATGATAATATGCTGGAGTTCCAGTATACTTATGGTGGAACTCCATTATTATATACTGGAGTTCCAGTATACTTATGCTAGAACTCCAGTATATTATGCTGGAGTATTTTCCGGATTTTGAACAGTATTTTTGTTCAAATTTATCTTTATATAAAAAGTGGCTAAATTTTAATTAATTTTGAAACTGTGGTTATTTTTGAATGACCACTTGTAAATCTGGCTATTTTTGAATTTCTCCCCTAATTTTTAAATACCATTTTCACTTGAATTAATTTTTTCATTTTTTTTTTTGGAATTTTACGATTCTTATATCCAAACGCCCACAAAGTGTGAGCTCAAGCTATATGTGGCAAAGAGGTACTCAAATTGAAACGACAGTTAATTCCTGCAATGCTGGTGGTCAGAACAGTATAATTTATACCTCGGAGAATCGGAGTTATGAGCCAGTTTGAATCAAGTTGTCTCTTGACATTAACTTAGGGGTCGTTTGGTTGCCGGTTAGAGTTATGCAGGTATTAGTTATACATGTATTAGTTATGCAGGGATAAGTAATGCAGGGATTAGTTATGCAGGTATTAGTTATGCAGAGATTATTTTTTTGAATGTTTGGTTTGTTGTATTAGAAATTGATATACATTATATAAATTTTAAAGTAAAATGCTTGTTTACAACTATACCCCTGGCCTTCTTTTGCATTGTTTTTTCTCTCTTTCCATTTATGTAGGAAACAATTTAGTTAGGAACTTTGGGTGTTACTTTCACTTCTTCGTCATACTACTGAACTATGTGAAGTTTAGACATATTTGATTTTCACTTCTTAGTTTTGGTATTTCCATTTTCTAGTGGCTTCTCTAGTTTGCTTTTGCTAGTTTGTTCTTTAAAAATGAGAGAAGACAAGGTATATAGTTGGCAAGTGAAAGCAAGTGAAACCTGTTGACGGGTTGGCGGAGAAATAAGGAAGCCTTATGTGTAAAGTGATAGGGGTAAATTTGTCATTTCAGTATTTTATCCATGTATTACTANCATCACCTTACACTCCCTTTGTCATCTTCCTAACCTCAGCCAGTCATCTTCCCTGGCAATTTCAGATGCATCTTCCTCCCATCAGCAATAGACTCTGAAGAAATTAGGGTGGTACTTTGATTAAGAAAACGAACAAGTTGAAGAATTTAATTATTTGTCCTCAACCTTTTGAGAGTGTAACTTTTACAGAGGTAAAGACCCAAATGGTCCCTTATGTATAAGGCCAGGTTTAAGTTAGTCCTTTATATATTACCTTGGACAGCAATAGTCCTTTAAGTTTGCTGAAGTTGGGCACCTTTGGTCTAAGGCTCACTAAAATCCTTTTTTTAACAGAAAAAGGGTAGTCAGTGACGGCAACTCTATTCCTTAACGGAAATTGTTAGGCCCAGTTAAAATGTTTCTTTTTGTTCTCCTTGGAAATAAACTTCACTTCCAAACCTTTTCACCGGAAAGGGGATAAGGATGTTGCATGTGATTGGATGAACTTAAAAATTTAAGTGATGTGGAAGAAACTCCATGGACGAAGTGACTGGTTTTATGGCTTATTCTTTTCAAATTGCTGTAAATTCATTTTATTGGCCAAATTTTTTTTCTCAGATACAAAAATATTTTTTGGTTCATTATAATTATTTATCCTCCGCAATGAACAACTCAATTTGGGCATATTAAACAACTCAATTTGGGCTTTTTCTGTAGTGACAGAATTTAATTAATTTAACCTCTATGATTTTGCTGTTGAAGGATAGAAAAAGAAGTGGAGTAAAACAGGAACTTCTTAGCAGAGGAGGAAGGAAAGTCTTGATGCAGATATATGATATGATGGAGGGGGGCTGAAATCTCAAAGGAAGAAAACAGATGAAAAGTAGCAAAAAAGAGAAAAAGAATATATTTTTACTTAATGGTGGAAAAGGCGATAGTGAAGGTTGGGTGGTGTGACGATCTCATCTTATTGTTAATATATTCTGCTACGAATGGAACTTTACCGAAAGGATTTTAGTGAGCCTTAGACCAAAGATGTCCAATTTCAGCAAACTTAAAGGATGATGGCTGTCCAGAGTAATTTATAAAGGACTAACTTAAACCTGGCCTTATACATAAAGGACCATTGGGGTCTTTTCCTCAACTTTTACACATCACTTTTGTAATTAACCACTTCTTCTTAGAAATTGCATTACACGCACCAATCAATGCTGGACACGTGTTATGACTCAATAAAAAGTATTATACTTAAAAATACACCTCAATTGTATTAAAACAAAAGGAAAAAAAAGTTCTCTTCCCTAACACTCCCTTTGTCATCTTCCTAACCTCAGCCAGTCATCTTCCCTGGCAATTTCAGATGCATCTTCCTCCCATNTTGATTTTCACTTCTTAGTTTTGGTATTTCCATTTTCTAGTGGCTTCTCTAGTTTGCTTTTGCTAGTTTGTTCTTTAAAAATGAGAGAAGACAAGGTATATAGTTGGCAAGTGAAAGCAAGTGAAACCTGTTGACGGGTTGGCGGAGAAATAAGGAAGCCTTATGTGTAAAGTGATAGGGGTAAATTTGTCATTTCAGTATTTTATCCATGTATTACTAATACATGTATTAGTTATTCCATCTTCTACCCCGCATAAAATAATACACAGATTGACTCATAACTTATACATGTATTATTTATGCATAATTGAAAAATGTCAACCAAACATGGTATTAGTTATGCAGAATTTTATACAAAATAACTATTGCCTACCAAACATGGTATAAGTTATGTTACCCCTTATACATGAATAACCTTTCTTCTAACCAGCTACCAAACGACCTCTTATAGTCTTATATTTATTCCATTTGTACTTCCTCACTAAACGATTGGAATAACTCTTATCCCTTGACATCTACTTCCTCTTTCTTTTTTCTTTTTTTCCAACCAAACATAAGCATCACCAACAGATGTGATAAGATAATTGATGAGATCCTTCTTAATAATTAAGGAGTCTTTTGGTAGGATATATTAGGGAAAACAATATATGTATTAGCTTTGTATTATTAATTTCTTGTTTGGTAATAGTATTTTTCAATCTATATATAATTAATACCTTTATTTGTTATACACCTTATTCAGTATTAATCTTATACATAGCAAATCATAGCATTAGCAATACTATGATTTTTAATACATGAATAAGCATGTATAAAGACAGAACTATCATTTCAAACTTTTTCTAAATCCTTTCCAAACAATGTGGAGGATATTTGTAAACAAATAATTTTTTTTTTAACAAAAAATTATGCAATACATGATATTTTTAATATTTCAAGCCGAACAGTAGATAAGAAATAATCACATCATAACTAATCTCAGCATAAGTAATCTCAACAATACTTGTTCCGATATTATTAACAAACTATATATTGTACTATTCTTATACACCCTACCAAATGAGTCCTAAAAGTGGACAAGTGCATTTTATTTCGTGGAGAACTAGGTTTCAAATGTTCTAGGAAATTCAAACCAATATATTGCAAAGGAAACTTTTATCTCCATGATTAGCAAACGGAAGAATATAAACTTCAAAGATCGTAACAAGTATGGTGTGATTTTGCCCAAAGTCACACCAGAGAAGCCTCGAACAATAGAAACAGAAACCCTAGGTCCAAATCGACATGGCCTAGGACCCTTGAGGGCCTTAGAGATGATGAGCAAGGCGATGAGAGACCCATTGGAGGCTTGGGGTTGAAAGGAGGTCGCCGGAGATGACCGGAGAAGGAGGCGTTTGACAGAGTCTAGGGTTAGGTTGAGAGAGAAGACTGGAGATGAGAGAGTTTGAGGGCGGCAGAATTAGAAGAGCGATTAGGGTTAGGGGGTCTTTAGGATTAAAAAAAGGAAGGGGCTTATTTGGACCGTTGATCTGGGAGATTAACGGTCAGGATTCAACCGGGTAGGTGGGTTCCGGGTTTGGGTAAGGGTTAATAGGGTCTCGGGTCGGGTTATTTAATTAGAAGGTTGGGCCGGGAATTGGTCCGATTTTGGCTACAATTGAAAGCCAAATTTGGCTATAATTTAAATAGCCAATTTTTACCTATTTTTAATTTTAATAAATAATAAGTAATTTCTGAAAAATAATTTAAGGTGCCAAAATGATTTAAAATACATAATTAACATTTTAAAAATATAGGGACCAATTTTGTGCAAATAAAATATAATTATACATTAAAAGGGCTAACATTGCAATTATATGCAATTTAGCTTAAGAATACTAAATGTAATTATAAAAACGCATGAAAAATATATTAGCCATATTTTGACATAAGTATAAAAATTAAATGAGTAAATCATCATAACAATAATTTATAAAATATTTATTGGAGTTTTATGGATAAAAAGGGGGAAAATAAATCAATTTAAACCCTTAAAATTATGGAAAAAATAATAAAAACTTTGTGCATGCTTATATTGCATATATATGCTGTTTTGAAGGTATTTACGCATATTTAAAATATATAGG
Organism: Nicotiana attenuata; assembly: GCF_001879085.1. NCBI lineage: Eukaryota > Viridiplantae > Streptophyta > Magnoliopsida > Solanales > Solanaceae > Nicotiana > Nicotiana attenuata. Next base: position 198,568 of record NW_017670593.1, read on the forward strand.
GAAAAATTGGGTATCAATAGGTAGTAAAAGGAAATGATGACTTGTGTGCTAATGCTATGTGTAGCACCCTAACTTGGGGACGATTACCAAGTATTGCATAGAAGTGATCTTATAGGCTAAAACCTAGAACCCCTTTACTCCTTATTTTTTTTAACGTAATATCTATTTGTCTAAATTGCTTTATTTGCTTATAAGACTAATTCGCTTAATTCGAGTTTGGCCGTGACCCATCGTTGTGGACCTCGAGGGGTGCCTAACACCTTCCCCTCAAGGTAATTTCGAGCCCTTACCCAATCTCTGATGATGAAAACTAGTTCACGAGTTATTTGTTCTAGGTGCCCTAACGCACCTTAATCCGTTAGGTGGCGACTCTTCAAATCTCATACTCAATTCCCAAAAGAAAAAGAAGTTGTCCCAAAAATATCGAAACTCGGACTCCGCGAGAAAAAAGAGGGCGCGACAATCAGCAATAACAATATTGGCCGAATTAGAATTATCAGCAACAATATCAGCAAGAGGATCGTTAAACAAAATATAATCAACTTCTAATTGTTAAAAAAAAATTAAAAGTTTCTGGGACCAACGCTTATTAAAGTTTCTGGCAAGGAGAGTTCAAAGTGGTCGCCATTAGTCAATATTATATGCGAAATCGCTTTCGAATTGTAAGAAAAATGAGTAGATAATATTGACTAAGAACAAGAAGGAAAGAACAACTTATAAAAAATACTGTGTCGTGATAAGCCACTGCCTTGAAAGCGATTTCGGCCCGATTGGGTGCAAATCGTTAAGACCGGTCGCTCCTCAAGGTTCCACAGCACCTCCAAACACGTGCACTCGTGGTTGGAAGTTTAGAATTTGCCCAAAATAGTTGCCCAGAAAGAAGAGAAGATGAACGTATTTTCTGTAGCTGTTACAGAAATTAAAATATTGTAGGAAGAAAATAATGATTAGCAAGATGAATTATTGGTTAAGAATTGAGTGAATATGATGGCTAATGATCATCCTATTTATAGGTAATTAGGGAGGTTGCATGTATGACAAGTGTGGAGAGTCTTTTAACACTTGTCCAAATATATTAGTCCACTTGGCTTCAATATTAACAAGTGTACCTAGTCTTCCATGCATGAAGACACATGATAGATTTGCATAGCCATTTGTCAAAGTCATTCAACACTTACTTTAAGGCTTCATGCAAGAAGCTACTTGGAAATAGATAGAACACTTGAAAAATAAAAAGACCCATGGCTATTGATTGTAAATGCATTTTCAAAAATAAATTTTTGATTTTACATTATAAATAATACCAACAGGCTTACCCTCCGCGAATACGTGCTAGTCGAACCTACACAGGCCCTAATTTAGGTGGTGCGTTAATGGAGTAGTTAATATTTCACAGTTGGAAGTCAATCAAAAATTATGAAACAATCAGTGTTTAGGACAATTAAACCTTGTACAAGTGCATTGTATTTCGTGGAGAACTAGGTTTCAGAATGTTTCTAGGAATCAAAACAATATTATTGCTTTTATCTCCATGATTAGCATATGGATCAATATAAATATACAGTACAAGAAAGAGGTATTTCCATTTCGCATCAGAGATATACGATCAGAGAATAAAATGAGAGGGAGAATGAGAGATTTAAGTGATGGGTATATTTTGAATCCCAACAAACAAACACAATCATTTCTCTTTGGAGAATAAGGTTTACAAAGGACAAGATTTGATGTAAAACCAATGTACGTTTCCCATTAAACACCTAACAGGTAACCAATCTTTCTTTTCAACTGCTTGCTATTCACTAGCCTCTATTTTATTGGCAATTACAATTTTATACAGGCATATACGAGTTATAACAGTTTTCTCCACTGGCCGACTGAGTAAGTAATAGGCTTTTATTGCTCCATTCTGTCACATCCTCGGTCTTGAACTAAGCACACGTGGACACTTGACAATCGTTCATGATCTTGCACAACTTGCTCACGTTCTTGCTATGCTAAGTCAGCCTTACCACACTCAAGATCGCTAAGGGAATGTTAGAACACAGGAGAATTACCAAAGGAAGCTTTTGTATTAGAGAGAATTTGATTGTTTCGCTTGGACTACTAGAAATTCGGCAAAAACCGACCAGCTTTGGTCGGTAAAAAAACGGGCCAAAGTTGGTCGGTTTTTCAAAATATTTTAATTTTTAATTTTTTTACGAAACCGACCAAGTTTGGTCGATTTTTGCAATTAAAATAAATAAAAATTAATAATAAAAAAACCGACCAAGTTTGGTCGGTAAATTCGACCAGTCATTTTAAAAAACCGACAAACTTTGGTCAGTAATTTTATTTTTTAATAAAACCGACCAACTTTGGTCGGTTATTTTCGTGCGAAAATACAATTAAAGAGTATAAATAAAAAAAGACAATCTTAAAACAAAATGCACCAATGGTCTAGTGGTAGAATAGTATCCTGCCACAGTACACACCTCGGTTTGATTCTCAGAAGGTGAATCTTTTGATTACATAATCAAAATACCGACAAACTTTGGTCGGTTTTTTTTTTTGCAATATTTTCTTTTTGAATTTAATTTATCGACCAACGTTGGTCGGTAATTTCCGACCAACTTTGGTCGATATACTAAAACGATCACCAAAATACCGTCCAAGCGTATTTGGTCGCATTTTGGTCGGTAATTGGCCATAACCGACCAAAGTTGGTCGGTTTTTTTGGTCGCTAATTACCGGATTTCTAGTAGTGTTGGTGAATTACAAATGAATGGCCCCCTTTATATACTAGTCTCCTAGGGGCTAGTATGTAAATATTAATTATTGCATAAGTCCCTCATTATTTACAAGTAAGTTGATGATAGGCTATAATTGCATATTTTAGTCGCTTATTACACTCGAATTTACTGCACTTTAATTGAGTTTGCGCTTTAATCGCTAGTGTTTTGCACTAATTGTGTGTTTTATGCCTTGTAGGTGTGATTCCGAGCTATATAGATGTTATGGAATGAATTTAAGTGATTTGAAGCTTTGAAGTCCGAGTAAAAGCTCAAGGAATTAAGCTAGGATCGTGTTCGGGGGTCAAATTTGATAATTAAGTACGAACGAAGACTTGAGGATTCATATTGCGCACCGTCTAGTAAAATAGACATAACTTTTTGCTCAGAACTCCATTTGGGCTCCACAATATATGGTTGGAAAGGTAACTCAAAGGGCTACAACTTTCATGTTTTAGGTTTTTTCCAATTCCAAACGGAACAGGGTGAAAAATCGCGGTTTTTCCGCGACCGCGGCAGAACCGCGGTAGAAGATGGTCGCGGACAACTGAAGAATCACAGGGCATGTTTGGCCGCGGCTCCACCGCGACCGCGGCAAAACCGCGGCAGGAAGCGAAAATTTCAGGGACTAAAGTGCAAAACATGGAATTTTAAGTCCTAAACCCTATATTAAACAAAGGAGGCCGGCCAAGAACAAGAAGAGGATATATTTTGGACACAAATTAGACCTAAGAAGGCAAGAGACACTACTTTAGGGTTAGACAACACCCTTGGAGGCAAGAACACATTGGGAGCAAGGCGGAGAATTCTTCTACGAGTTTTTTCCTTCCTCTTCCTATTTTTCATTGTTGGTTATGACTTTTAGTATGTAGTTTTACATACTATTATGAATAGCTAATTTGTTATCTAGAGTTTTGATAGAACCTTTTGTAGGATAAATTCTTGTTATGTTTTTATATAATTGAGCCATAGCTTTTCTCTATTTGTTCAACTACGTTTATATTGTGGTTGGTTGAAGAGCTCTCAATTAGCTGTGCCTATTTAGTATGCATAACTCGGGAGAGAGTGCATATTTAGGTAATTATTAAACAACACCACTCCCAGAGTATATGAGGGATCAATAACCGAGGGTTTAAAGGTGGGATTAGGGATAACGAAGCCTTGGGTGCGATCTGAAGTGAGCTGTATTAAAAGCCAGCTAGCGTAGCTCGGGAGAGTGCGTCTAGTAAATTATCGTAATTACTCGGGAGAGATTTACGGTAATAAGAGTGCTCATGATCGGTAGAGAATACTTAGGCGAAATTATAGAAGACATAGCGGGAAGGATTCTGACAATTGGGGAAATCATAACTCTAGACCTCCTTAATCTTTTCTCTAACCCTCAGTATCGTTAGTTGTTAATTTACTATTTTAATTTGTTAGTTAATTAGTTAAACAGAAGAATCTTAATATCTATAAGTTAGGAATTGTTCAAGCTTGTCTTCTTGGTGATAGTGAACAGCTGTAGCTAAACCTTAGTTCTCTGTGGGATTCGACTCCGGACTTGTAAACCGGATTATATTTGCAACGACCGCATTGTCCTTTTTATAAGCCATAGTTGGGCGTGATCGTAAGTCCCTTCTCTAGAATTCTCTACATAACTAGAATCTTCCAGGGACTTTCCTAGCAAATCCATAGGTTTCTAGAGTTTTCCTAGGAAAACCTCTATATTTCTCTAGCACCTTCTCACAAGTGCTACTCTGTTTCATATGTAAGCTTCCGCATAACATTAATATATGCCAAATAGCACCTATATGTGGCATGATGATATGGCGGGTCATAACAATTCGTCCCGTTTTATGTGACATGATTTGAAGTATGAGGGTTAATAATTTTTTTATGTGTATTCAAACATAGAATCTTTTATATTTTTTAAATAAAATTTACATATTTCGAAACTATATGAATAAATCATAATAATTAACAATTTAAAATATTAATTAAAAGTATTTTTAATTCAAAGAATAACCGTATCACATAATTAAAGTAGGACAGAGGAACTAGTTTTAATTTGCATTCAATCAAAGAACTTATTCACAGATGTGAGTACGTAATTTTAAAGAAGATTTCAAAGCCAAAGATCTCCGGACCATAGATTTTGCAAAGTCTCCAAGAAATTGTACAAAGACTTTAATAACGTTTTGTAAATTCATCATTCAAGATCGTAATAGTAATATGTCATGAATTACGCAAAAAAGTTAAAGGTATTCACTGATTACACAGTTTATTCAATCTCCTTTTCAGCTTATAGAATCTGTTATGCAGTCTACTGCAAATGCTCGACACTGCAAAACCAAAATCTCCTGATGATTTGAAGAATTTCCGAAATGTAACTTTTGAATTTCTCCAAATACCCGAAAAAAATAGATAGCTATAGAAAATATGATATATTTGATACGATATATATCATTTTTTTAAAATAATGTTGCAGCATCTGTATACAATCGTGTAAAACACCAACTAATTACTTCTCAAAAATTATGAGAGAGCTGCATGGACATCGAATTTCCGGGAAATCATTCAAAAGAAAAGCCTGAAAAAACAATATATTTATGAACACATAGCTTATTCTTATGTTGCCATAGATTAGATAAGCAACAAATATGAAGTTAATTTTTTTTTGTGAGACTCCATAAGAATGGTTTTAATAACTAGCTAAGATCACTGTCTAATCATGTGTTGCCATAGATTAGATAATTAAGCAACAATATCCTTTTTCATAGGATTCTGATTACCAAACAATCAATTAAGAAGAAGCTATTAAAAAAAAATAGATCGATCAAAAATGGCCTTTGGAAGTACAAAAATTTATCATAGTTCTTGGGGAGAATTGATTAAATGGACCAACGGAGCACTGTCGGGTCGATAGCCCTCGTCCTGAGATCTCTTTTTAACACAAAAATTGTTAGTTTTGAATAAATTTAAAAAAAGAATGAAAGTATTAATTGCAGAAACCTTTCATTAAGAGAAAGTTCATCATATCATCATAGAACAAACATTTATTTTATTACATGGTTATAGAAATATTCAGAAACTCACCAGCTCCTTCATACTTGCTATAGTTGCACCAACAGAGTAATGATGTATCACACAAACAAAACAAAAATTAAAAAGGGGAGATCAGGAATTCAAATGAGATCTCTCAAAAACAACACAAATATTGAAGCAACGAACTCATCATAATGATGATATCGTGCTTTAATTTAATTTCTTCCTAGCTAAAGAAGTATAGAATAACATGAAAAAAAGAAAAAGGAAAATAATTTCTCAAACACTCATAAAACTTGCACACATAGATCTAATGAACAATATAGATTAGTCGGACCAGCAGGCTTCAATTCCCCGGGAGAGAGAGAAAGAGAGAGAGCGCGTAAAAGAAGAAGAAGAAAGCCATAGTATTATTTAACCTTCTTCACTCATAGCTAGCTAGGGTTTCTTCTTCTTCAACGAGCCCATCTTCAATCTACAAACGACGTTTTTCTTCTTCTTCTTCTTTTTCTCGGGCTCTTTTTCTCTTTACTCTCCTTTTAGTTGCGATCTTTAAGGTCGTTGGCTGGATTTTCAGAGAGTAAAAGAAAAAGGGTTTATGATGAAAGTGAGGGAATAATGATGATGATGATGGGATATTCGAGAGGTTATTAGAGGACATGATCATTACTGCAGGGTGTTTTTTGCTTTGGATTGAGAAATTTGAGAGAGAGAGAAATTTGAAGGAATAAGGCTAATGATTTAACTTCCAAAATTATAGCTGCAAATTCTCAAGAAAGGAAAGTCTTTTCTTCTACAATCATGAGAGAGAAAGAGTAAGAAGGTAGAAAGAGAGAATGAGCTTCTATTCTTTCTCTTTTCTTGAAGTTATGCGACTTTTCTTCTATTTTAATCTTAGATTTCCTTTCTAAGAGAAAGAGACTCTATTTCACTTCTGTTGGGCTAGTTTATTTTCTTTTCTTTTTTCTTTCTTTTTTTGCCCTAATTGAATGATGGTACAGTCACACCTCTCAATAACAGCATCCCTATATAACAATACTTCATTATAAAAGTCAAGTTTTTCCGAAACCAATTTTTATGTTATGTTATAATATATATTCTCTATAACAGCACTTCGCTATAACATTCAAAAATATTTGAAACAACGAGGCCGTTATAAAGATGTTTGACTGTATTTGGCTTCAAACAAACACTTTCCCCTGAAATCAAGCGTAAATCTCTTTAATTTATCCTCTACCTTAGGTCAAATCCATGAGTCCAAATTTTACTAATGCCAACATTTCTATAATAGCCTCGTTTGTTCCAAATATTTTTGGATGTTATAGCGAATTGATGTTATAGAGAACATATATTATAACATAACTTAAAAATTGGTTCTGGAAAAACTTGACTTTTATAGTAAAATATTGTTATATAGCGATAGCTGTTATAGAGAAGTCTGACGGCAGTTTCTTTTGTTTGAGTTTTTAAAAAGATTTGAGAAATTTACTTCTTAGATTTAGTATGTATTCAAATGAAAGAAATTAAATTCTAAAATAAGAAATTGAAGTTCATTAAAATTAATTAGAAACTAAATCAAATAGGCTCGTCTTAGAAGAAACTCTAAATGAGAAAAACTCTTAAAATAAGAGATAATATTCGGCAATAATGATAGAAATCTAAGTCAATGCTCTACGAATGACAGCTCCTTGGTCAACGAACATGAGGAAATGTTCGATGTTTTGCTTGCGTTTTTCCACTCTCATATCTGCCTATGATTACATGATTAGAAATTATAGTATCTAGAAGTTCCTAACGATCAAACTTGTAGAAATTAAATACACAAAACACAATAAAGAAAATACTATTTACGATATTTTCTATAGTACGATCATAAAGACCAACCAACAATATAATAATCATAATAGCAGAATGACGATAATTAATGATATTCCATTTAGGAAACCTAACCTGTCATACCAAGTATATACATAAACTAAAAGAAAATGAAACGGGGAACAGTATATGTTAGTTACTATGGTCTCCAGACATTAAATTAGAATTTACTAAATGTGCTGAGACCTTCATACAGCTTAGAATTACAGAAATAAAGTCTCATCACTAAAAAGTGGCAGACATATGAGGGACAAGGAATAGAGTACATTAAAAAGTTAGATGACATTGAAAAGTAAAATCAATTTGTAAAAGATTATGATATACAAATTTGTTTGGAAGCTAAGGTCAAAGGTTTAACCTTTGTGGATCTATCTTTTTGCTATATATCCCAAGTACACTATGCTAAGGAATAATCTGATGATCCACTTTTAATAGATACAAAAAGCCAGAATTACATTACTCTCTAATATTCTGCTAGTTAAAAACAAGAAAGTGGTTTTGATTTCATATCAACACAAGAAAATCACCTCCCACTCCCCTCTGTCTTACGTTACATTTGACTCTAACAAAAGTTACCACTTTCATTTTTTGTGTTTTGATATTTTACATTTTCCTCCCCCTCTTTTTCTTCTTTTCCTTAGGGATGATAATAGTAGGTGAGGTTTTCTTCTGATGCCATGCTAGGTCATCCAAGGTATAATAAAATGATATGCTATTCAAGCTGTGAACAATGTCATTTCTACTCTACTATTTTATGAGACATCATTTTATCAGACTCGAAATTAAAGTCTTAAAACTATTATACGGCACTAATGTTGAAAGATAGTTTCTTAAACAATACAACACGTTAAGACCTCACTTATTTTTACTAAGATTACGAGGGCCTAAATCTGAATACATATTTGATTATTCAAAAAGTATTTGTCACGATCCCAAAATCCCACCTAAGGTTGTCGTGATGGCACCTAGTCGCTAAGACTAGGTAAGCCTAACATTCATGAATAACTTGACTAAATTAACAATTAAGATGATAAGATAATTCGATAAAACTCATAATAATTCCAAAACAGAACATCTGTAACAAAATTTCTAAAATCGGTGGAACTGAGTCATAAGCTCTACAGGAATATACTGAAAATCCCTAGTACAATACTGTCTAGATAAACAGTAAACAATAGTAAAAGTAAGGACAGAAGGTGACTCCGAGGCCTGTGAGCGCCGAGCAGGTATACCTTGAAGTCTCCGAAATGTATAGTCAAATCACTGATGCCTAACCTAAGCCGAAGTACCTGGATCTGCACAAAAAAGTGCAGAAGCGTAGTATGAGTACACCACAACGGTACCCAGTAAGTATCAAACCTAACCTCGGTAGAGTAGTGACGAGGTCAGGTCAAGAAACCTACTAGGATAAGAAAAACTGAATAAAGTATAGTATAGTCTAATAATAAAAATGAGGAAATAGTGACAATAAAGCAATACATAAGGTAAGCTAACTACGGAAGTTAAAGCAATAAAGGCAACAAGGAGGGAACATGATAAGAACATCAAGAAAGAGATAACAATAAGAACCGTTTAATCAACAAGCCTTTTTAACATAGAATGTACAACAAGAATCACAACCGAGGTACCGCCTCATAACCTTATTTTTACAGTCACAATCACAATCTTTCCTTAAACCGCCGCGTGAGCCTTGCATTTAGATAGTTTTGAATTTTTTTTCCTGAAATTGCTACACGCACTTTAGCCCACCTTATGTCGCCGCGTGGCTTCAAGTAATTCTCTTACTAGCAACACGCATATAAATCCCACCTTATGCCACCGCATGCACATTAACCCCTATCCTTATTCCGCCGCATGCGCATCAATATCACAACACAATAACAATTCGCACTACAAGTGTCCATATACCACAACTTGCCATAAATCAACAATACCAAAGTTTTCACAACATATAGCCTACGACTCAACCACAATATGAACAAGAATCTCAATAATAGCAAAATGAATGAGAATTACTCAACAAGCTAAGGAAAGATATATCAATAATCAACAACTTCAACCTCAATATGATAATAGCTTTCATAACTTCAACTTCAATAAGTCAAAATGAAGGTATTTCCACGAAATGACAATTTTCAATTTAAATGTACAACATAAGCTTAACAATGAAAGAGATGGTATGAAATAATATCTACATCTAAATGCATGGAATAACTTAGCACGAAAAGACATCATTAAATAACAACTCCAAATAAGAATAACTCGATATTAAAAGAGGTAGCATGACAATAAGAGAGATAACAAAGGCAATTAAGGCATATAAGAGCATGTTTGACAATAAGGGAAGGAGCATGTGATAACAACATCAAGTAAAGCATGTAAGAGCAATTTAACAATAGAAGATATAACATGATATTGCAATTTCTAATAAATTGCATGGAAGAGTCTAAGAGTCTAGTCCGGTCAAAATACCATACATAAGCCCGTGTACACACTCGTCACCTCGTGTACACGTCTTTCACATAACTCAAATAACACAAATCAACCCAAGTCCTAACGGGTAGTTCTCCCACACAAAGTTAGACAAGATACTTACCTCAAACAAGCCAAATCAATCCCCTAATGTCTTTCCCGTAAAATTCAACTCCGGACGGCTCAAATCTAGCCAAAATAACTTAATACCATAAATACAAACCATAGGAAGCAATTCTGGACTATAAAGTTTCAATCTTTAAAGAAAATAAAAAAGTCAACTCAAAAAGTCAATCCCGAGCTCGCACCTCGAAACCCGACCAAACACCCATTCTCATACGAGTCCAAATATAATAAAATTATCCAATTCCGACCTCAGATCGACCTTCAAATCCTCAATTTTCGCTTTAGGAAGTTTTTAAAAAAATCTACCATTTCTTCACTTTAATTCACTAAATAAATGATAAAAACTAAGATGGAATCATGAAAAATGAACAAATCCGAGTTAAAAATACTTACCCCGACCCAAACCATAAAAATTCCCTCCAAAATCGCCCAAAACCGAGCTCTACAACTCAAAATATGTTAAAATGAAGCAAACCCTCGAAATAGAGTACTATATACTCTGCCTAGTTATTACTCTTCGAGATCGCGGAAAAGCCTTCGTGATCGCGATGAACAAATTCCACCAGGTCACCAAACCTTTTACGCGAACACGAGGCTACAGACGCGAACGTGATGACCACACATTCCCAGGCTTCGTGATCGCGGAACGCGCTGAACTAACACGTGCCACCACACAGCCTCACCTTTCTTCTACGCGAACGCGATCCCCCACTGTCACGACACCAATTTCCCTCCGCAGGATGTCGGGATGGCACCTAGTCTCTACAAATAGGTAAGGCTAACATTTGATAACAATTAAATAGATGTAATTAACAAAATACTAAAAACCGGTGTGATAAACTCATATAAACTCTGAAAAATAGAATCTCAACATATAATCCCCAAGAACCGTGGAATAAAGTCATAACATCTACAGAGTAAGCTAAAGTGTCTAGTGCATCACTGTCCGAAGAAAGTACAACAGTAAATAAGAACAAAGAAAGGTAACTGCGAGGCATGCGGACGAGGAGCAGGTATACCTTGAAGTCTCTAAAGCAGCAACTTAATCAACTGTAGCGTCCGGCACGGGCTGTCACGACCCGGATTTCCCACCGTCAAAATTGTGATGGCGCCTAACGCTGATAATGCTAGGTAAGCCAACGGATACGGTTCTAACACGCTGATCATTAATCAAAACAGTTATTAACAGTAATTACAACTAAACAGATATGTAGTGCGGAAATTATATAACAGTTTAAATACTCTAATACAAGACTACCCAAAAGATCTGGTGTCACAATCCACGAACGTCTAAGAATTTCTACAAACACTGGTTTCAAGGAAAATACATCTATTTTTCGAAATAAAGGAAAATAGGAATCTAAAATAGAGGGAAGGGGACTCCAGGGTCTGCAAACGCCGGCAGATCTACCTTGAGTATCCTGTGGACTGAAGGCAGCAACCCAAACTCTGATCAGTATGGTCCAGCAGTATGATCCAGTACCGGGATCTGCACAGAAAGTGCAGAGTGCATTATCAATACAACCGACCCCACGTACTGGTAAGTGCCGAGCCTAACCTCGGCGAAGTAATGACGCGGCTAGAACACGACAAATAACATAAGCCCGTGCAGTTAAACAATATACTAACAGAATAACAAGTAATAGAAGCTAAGTAGGAATTAACGGGAAGGGGCAACATGCTATGGGGGTACCAAAAATAAGGAATCACAGTAGTAAAGGAATTTAAACAGCTAATGCACTTTGAACCGATAATAACCGAAGAACACATCAAATGGACAATGCACGACATTACCCTTCATGCTTTTGCTCTCAACCTCACCAGGAAATCAATAATAGAAACGTGCATGGCATCACCCTTCGTGCTTTACCACTCAACCTCACCAAATAATCAATAATGGAAATGTGCACGACATCACCCTTCATGCTTTACCACTCAACCTCACATATGAACAATAGAAATATGCACGGCATCACCCTTCGTGCTTTATCACTCTTCCTCACCGCATAAGTAATAGAAATGTGCACGGCATCACCCTTCGTGCTTTATCATTCTTCCTCACCATAAGAAACAATTGAAACAATAACAACCCGGCAAGGGCATCATAATTAAACAACTTCAATTCATCATTTAACTTCACAACATAAATCTCAACTTGAGCTAATACTCAACAAATATTAAAAATCAGGAAAGCATAATAAGACTTGTTTAACTTGAGTAAGTAACCAGTTGAAGCAGGAACATTGCGTATAAAGAACACAACGGTCACAAGTATACGACTCACTCGCATGCTATGACCCGAAAACAATGTATAGATACTCGTCACCTCACCTATACGTCGTACTTAAAAACTAAACAAGTAGCAAATAAGGCAACAATACCTAATCCCTCAAGCTAAGGTTAGCCACAACACTTACCTCGATTCCACGGCCAAACTCAAGCCTCAAATACCGCTTTTCCCTTAGTTTCTACTTCCAATCCGCCCGTATCTATTCATAATTAACTTATTATTATCATTTAATGCCAAAGAAACCAATTCTAATGAAAAATTGTAGATTTTCCAACATTCTTCTTAAAAAGTCAAAAATCGACCCCGGACCCGCTTGGTCAAAACTCAAAGTTCGGACCATAACCCAATTACCCATTCACCCCCCGAGCCCGGATATACAATTAGTTTCGAAATTCGACCCCAAATCGAGGTCTAAATTCCCAAATTTGCAAAATCCCCAATTTTCCCCAAAATTCCTAATTCTACCATGAAAGAACAAGATTTAGGCCTAGAAATCTAACTGGTGTTGATGGAAATTGAAAGAAATGAGTTGGAGAACACAAAACTATGAATTGGTGTTGAAATCCCTCTTCAAAATCGCTCTTAGGTCAAGTTATTATGAAAGAGTTATGAAATTTTTATAAAATCCTGATTCTGGTCTGTTTTTTTAAAAAGACCGGACATGCCTTCTTTGCGTTCGCGGGAGGCTTGTCGCGTTCGCGAAGCATTGGCCAGAAGGGCCTCCGCGTTCGCGAGATACTGTACGCGTTCGTGAAGGTATACCCCCTACCTTCGCGTTCGCGATATCAGGTCGCGTTCGCGACCTGAATATTTTCTCCCCTCCCCCAGGTCCCTGCCTAAATGGTCTTCGCGTTCGCGAAGGGCAATGCCCCCAACGCTCTGCGTTCGTGACCTGTGCCTTGTGTTCGCGTAGAAGGAGTTCTCCCTCAGAAAAATTTACTCTTCGCTTTCGTGAGAGTTCCTTGGCGAACGCGAAGAAGGATATACCAAATGACAGCAGAGCCTAAAACACCAGAAATTCAAGTCTAAAACATCTCGTAGCGTATCCGAAACTCACCCGAGCCCTCGGGGTTCCAAACCAAACATGCATACAAGTCTAAAAATATCATACGGACTTGCTCGTGCAATCAAATTGCTAAAATAACACCTACAACTACGAATTTAGCATCAAAATCAATGAAATTCTCAAGAACACTTAATGTTTCTATTTTCTCAACCGAGGGTCCGAATCATGTCATATAAACTTCGTTTCTCACCAGTTTTCACAGACATGACCTAAATATCAAATTAAATCTGTATCGGGCTCCGAGACCAAAATACGGGCCCGATACCAACAAGATCAAGCATTATTAAAATTCTAAAAACCATTATATTTTCAATTTAACAATTTTCTTCTTTCTCGGGCTAGGGACCTCGGAATTCAATTCCGGGCCGCCAGTCCCATATTTTACTACGGACCCTCCGGGACCGTCAGAACACGGGTCTGGGTTCGTTTACTCAAAATGTTGACCGAAGTCAACTTATATTAACTTTAAAGGCAAAACTTAATATTTTTCTCAAATTTCACATAAAGGCCTTTCGGAAACGCGCCCGGACTACGTGCGCAAATCGAGGAGAAATAAAATAAGGTCTGGAAGAACTCGGAACCCTAAAACACGAGATGACCTTTCGGGTCATCATATTCTCCACCTTTAAAACAATCGTTCGTCCTCGAACGGACATAGAAAAGTACTTGAGCTCGTGAAAAGATGGGGATATTTGCTCCGCATATCGGACTCGGACTCCCAGGTAGCTGCCTCAACAGGCTGACCTCTCCACTGCACATGAATCGAAGGATAACTCTTCGATCTCAACTTACGAACCTGCCGGTCTAAGATAGCTACCGGCTTCTCCTCGTAGGTCAAATCCTGGTCCAACTAGATAGTGCTGAAATATAATACGTGGGATGGATCGCGGTGATACTTCCGAAGCATGGACACATGAAACACTGGATGTACCGCTGATAAGCCTGGTGGCAACGCAAGTCTGTAAGCCACCTCTACCACTCGATGAAGTATCTCAAAAGGCCCGATGAACCTAGGGCTTAACTTGCCCTTCTTTCGAAATCTCATCACGCCCTTCATGTGCGACACTCGAAGCAACACTCGCTCTTCGACCATGAATGCCACATCACGAACCTTACGGTCGGCATAACTCTTTTTCCTGGACTGAGCTATACAAAGCCTATCTTCAGTATCTTGGATAATCTTAACCTTATCCAAGGCATCCTGTACTAAATCTATACCCAACAACCGAGCCTCCCCCGGTTCAAACCACCCAGCTGGCGATCGACACCGTCTACCATATAATGCCTCAAAAGGAGCCATCTGGTTGCTCGACTAATAGTTGTTGTAGGCAAACTCTGCTAACGGCAAAAACTGATCCCAAGAACCTCCAAAGTCAATAACACAGGCGTGGAGCATATCCTCCAAAATCTGAATAGTACGCTCGGACTGTCCGTCCGTCCGCGTACCCAACTCACACTGTACTGCCCTCCATAAATGTGAGGTAAACTGTGTACCTCGATCAGAAATGATAGACACGGGCACACCATGGAGACGAATGATCTCCCGAATATAGATCTCAGCCAACCACTCTGAGGAATAGAAAACTGCCATAGGAATAAATGCGCTGACTTAGTCAGCCTATCAACAATAACACATGCTGCATCGAACTTCCTCTGAGTCCGTAGGAGACCAACAACAAAATCCATAGTGATACGCTCCCACTTCCACTCAGGAATCTCAATCTTCTGGAGCAAACCACCAGGTCTCTGATGCTCGTACTTTACCTGCTGACAATTCAAACACTGCGCTGCATATGCAACAATATCCTTCTTTATCCTCCTCCACCAATAATGCTGCCGCAAGTCCTGATACATCTTGGAAGCGCCCGGATGAATAGAATACCGGGAACTATGGGCCTCCTCTAGAATCAACTCACGAAGTCCATCCACATTAGGCACACAAACTCGACCCTGCATCCTCAAAACTCCGTCGTCCCCAACTGTAACCTGCTTGGCACCTCCGTGCCGTACTGTGTCCCTAAGGACAAGCAAATGAGGATGATCATACTGCCACTCCCTGATACGCTCAAACAAGGAAGACCGAGCCACTATACAAGCTAGAACACGACTGGGCTCAAAAACATCCAACCTCACGAACTGATTGGCCAAAGCCCGAACAACCAAAGTAAGCGGTCTCTCACCGACTGGAATATATACAAGGCTACCCATACTAGTCGACTTCCTACTCAAAGCATCGGTGTCACGACCCCGGTTCGCCCTCCGTGAACCATCGTGATAGCACCTAGTCTCTATGACTAGGTAAGCCTAAAATGCAAAAAATAAACCAAATTTGTGGAAGAAAAACAAGTTTAAATAGAGGTAGAGTGAATAAACAACGTCTAAGGGTGCCGCCTGGCGTACACAACATTAATCTCTCAAAAACTAATACATGAATCCAAGACCCGGAAACCCATGAATCACAAGCTAAGAAATACTACATAGCTCTAACTCTAGAATATCTAACAAGAACTGAAATACAGAAAGGCTAACACTAAACAACAAGAATAGAAAGAGACTTCTCGGTCTGCGGACGCGGCAGATATACCTCGAAGTCGCTATAGCAGTCGCCTAGCCTCAGGGATGGTGGATTGAGTCGAAGTACCTGGATCTACACATGAAAAACATGCACAGGAAGGGCATGAGTACACCACAGCGGTACTCAGTAAGTGCCAAGCCTAACCTCGGTTGGGTAGTGACGAGGAAGGTCAAGGCCCTACTGAGATTAAATAGAATAAAAAAAAAATTTAACAGCGTAGATAAGAACAGTATAAATAAGTGCAGCAGTGAAAGTATCACATGATGTAGAGAATAACAACTGAAACAGAAACAAGAATCACGGAAAAACCAATACAGCTCAACACAGAAGACAGTCGGGGAATCTCCCAGGATACCGTCCTATAGTTCCAGAATGTAAATATCCAGTGGATCTCCCGGGTGTAGTCCTGTAGTCCAACTCATAAATGCGCGGGGATCTACCGGAATACCACATCCGTAGTCCCAAATTTAAATACTTAGTACTGGGGAATCCACCGGGTGCAATCCCGTAGTTCCAAATGTAAAGGTGCAGGGGGATCTCCTGGAATGCAATTCCGTAGTCCCAAAGTAAACATGCAGGGGAGCTCCCGAGATACCATCCCGTAGTCCCAAAGAAAATACACAGCTGTAACAAGAACTCAATTCAATCAATTTTATACCAAGGTAAAGCAGATAATTCTAGTCTAGCATGCTTCACGTAATACGAATAAGGCAGTTAAGACAAATAGAGAAATTTAGTCAAGTAGACGTGCTTCTCTAGACTAACAGCAGGCTTAGTTCCCAAATAGTGTAAGCAAGAATAAAGAAGAACACAATTCAAGGCTATTTTTAATGAAAGAAAACCGGATTTCCAACAATTAGCACAAGTACGCACTCATCACCTCACGTACAAGGCATTTCAATTATCACAATACCAATCCTAAGGGGAGAGTCCCCCACACAAGGTTAGACAAGCTTACCTCGAACCGGCTCAATTGTCAACCAGAAACCACATCCTTGCCACGAGTATTCGACTCCAAATGACCCAAATCTATTCAATTAAATTTTATAATGTAAATAACACTTCAAGTAACTGATTCTACAATTAAATTCTAAGCTAATACGCGAAATTAGGTAAAATGACCAAAATGCCCCTCGAGCCCACGTCTCGGAATCGGGTGAAATTTATACTTCCAGAATCCTCACACTCTCACGAGTTCATACATACCAAGAACACTGAAATCGGAGTCCAAATGACCCCTCAAATTCCCATTTAAAGTCTCTTAAATCCCAAGCCCTAATCCTTCAATTTTAGGCCTAGATTCCATGATTTACTAGGTAGATTTCATATTAGAAACGAGTTTTAAGACAAAGAGTCTTACCTCCAAGTGATTCCCCTCGAATCCCTCTTCAATCCCCTTCAAAGAGCTCCAGAAACGATTAAAATGGTGGAAATAAACCCCAAGTTCGCGGAACCCCTTTTAAAACCATTCTGCCCAGCAGTTTCCGCATCTGCGGCCATGGGACCGCTTCTGCGGTCCCGCATTTGCGGAATAAGGGTCGCATCTGCGACCCATCACTTAAATGTCCAGATTCCGCATTTGCGGCTCCCCACCCGCAGATGCGATACCGCTCATGCGAAAAATATACCGCATCTGCGGTGCCTGATGGTTTTCCCCATTTCCAGCTCCTGCGGCCACTAGGCTGCATTTGCGGTGCCGCACCTGCGGAACCCAAACCGCAGGTGCGGTTATGAAAGAACCAGCAGCTGAAGCTGCAACTTAAACTCCAAAATTTCCTCCGTCAACCATCCGAAATCATCTCGAGGCCCCCGGGACCTCAACCAAAGGCACCAACAAGTCTAATACCACTGTCCAAACTTGTACCAATCCTTAAAACACCTAAAACAACATCGAAACCTCAAATTAACCATGGATTCAAGCCAAAGAACTCCAAATTTTTCTCAAAATACGCTTTCGGTCAAAAAGTCTATCAAACCTTGTCCGAATGACCTGAAATTTTGCACACACGTCACATTCAACACTACGGAGCTACTCCAACTTCCGGAATTCTATTCCGACCCTCGGATCAAAATCTCACTATCGAATCGGAAACTTCAAAAATCCATCTTTCGGCATTTCAAGCCTAAATTAGCTACGGACCTCAAAAACACAATCCGACCACGCCCCTAAGCCCGAAATCACCCAACGGAGCTAACGGAACCATCAGATTTCCATTCCGAGGACGTCTTCACACTATTCTGACTACGGTCAACTTTCCAACACTTAAGCTCTCATTTAGGGACTAAGTGTCCCAAAACTCTCCGAAATTCAAAACCAACCATCCTGACAATTCAAAATAGCAGCAATAAATGCGGGGAAAGCAGTAAATAGGGGATCGGGGCGTAAATTCTAAAATTGACCGGCCGTGTCGTTACATCCTCCCACACTTAAACATTCGTTCGTCCTCGAATGAGCACAAAGACAAACCTGAAGTAGTGAAAAGATGAGGGTACTGGCTGCGCATATCCTGCTCGGTCTCCCAGGTCGCCTCCTCGATTGGCTGACCCCGCCACTAAACCTTCACTGATGCAATGTTCTTTGACATCAGCTTCCTAACCTGCCTGTCCAATATTGCCACTGGCTCCTCGACATAAGATAGATCCTTCTCTAACTGGACTGAACTGAAATCCAACACGTGCGACGGATCACCGTGATACCTCCGGAGGATCGAGATATGAAATACCAGATGAACTCCTGCCAAGCTGGGAGGTAAGGAAAGCTCGTAAGCAACCTCCCCAACACGTCTCAAAATCTCAAAAGGGCCAATAAACCTCGGGCTCAACTTCCCCTTCTTCCCAAATCTCATAACGCCCTTCATAGGCGAAACTCGAAGCAGAACCCGCTCTCCAACCATGTAGGAAACATCACGAACCCTCCGGTCCGTGTAACTCTTCTGTCTGGACTGGGTTGTACAGAGTCTATCCTGAATCACCTTGACTCTCTCCAAAGCATCCTGAACCAAGTCTGTGCCCAATAATCTAGCCTCACCTGGATCGAACCAACCCACCGGAGATCTACACCGCCTACCATATAAAGCCTTATACGGTGCCATCTGAATGCTAGACTGATAGCCGTTGTTGTAGGCAAACTCCGCCAATGGCAAGAACTGATCCCAAGAGCCCCCAAACTCAATCACACATGCACGGAGCATATCCTCAAGAATCTGAATAGTGCGCTCGGACTGTCCGTCCATCTGAGGGTGATAGGCTGTGCTCAACTCCACCCAAGTACCCAACTCCTGCTGTACGACTCTCCAGAATCGCGATGTGAACTGAGTACCTCTATCTGAAATGATGGAAACTGGAATACCATGCAGACGGACAATCTCCCAGATATAAATCTCCGCCAACTGCTCCGAAGAATAGTTATACACACAGGGATGAAATGCGCGGACTTGGTCAGCCGATCCACAATAACCCAAATGGCATCGAACTTCCTCAAAGTCCGTGGGAGCCCAGATACGAAGTCCATGGTGATCCGGTCCCATTTCCACTTCGGAATCTCTATCTGCTGAAGCAATCCACCCGGTCTCTGGTGCTCATACTTCACCTGTTGTCAATTAAGGCACCGAACTACGAATCCAACTATATCTTTCTTCATCCGCCTCCACCAGTAGTGCTACCTCAAATCCTGATACATCTTCACGGCACCCGGATGAATGGAATACCGCGAACTATGGGCCTCCTCTAGAATCAGCTCCCGATGCCCATCAATATTAGGTACACAAACTCGACCCTGTATCCTCAATACTCCGTCATCACCAATAGTCACATCTCGAGCATCGCCATACAACACTTTGTCCTTGAGGACGAGCAAATGATGGTCATCAAACTGATGCTTCTGGATACGGTCAAACTAGGAAGACCGAGAGACCACGCAAGCTAGAAACTGACTGGGCTCCGAAAGATCCAATCTCACAAACTGGCTGGCTAAGGCCTGAACATCCATCGCCATAGGCCTATCTATTGCTGGTACATAAGCCAAACTCCCCAAACTCTCTGCCCGGTGGCTCAAAGCATCGGCCACCACATTGGCCTTGCCCGGGTGATACAAGATAGTGATTTCATAATCCTTCAGCAGCTCTAGCCATCTCCTCTGATGCAAATTAAGGTCCTTCTGCTTGAACAGATGCTGCAAACTCCGATGATCAGTATATATCTCACAAGGCACACTGTACAAATAATGACGCCAGATCTTCAAGGCGTGAACAATGGCAGCTAACTCAAGATCATGAACAGGATGATTTTTCTCATGTATCTTCAACTGTCTGGACGCATAGGAAATCACCCTACCGTCCTGCATCAATACCGCTCCAAGGCCAACTCTCGAGGCATCACAATAGATAGTATAAAACCCCGAACCGGTAGGTAATATCAAAACTAGGGCTGTAGTCAAAGCTGTCTTGAGCTTCTGAAAGCTCTCCTCGCACTCTTCCATCCACTGGAACAGAGCACCCTTCTGGGTCAGTCTGGTCATAGGTGCTGCAATAGATGAAAACCCC